>NC_052508.1:44933040-45152364 GCF_014356525.2 Nilaparvata lugens
TAAAAAAAAATTATTCAATCTACAATACCGTGAAGAATTCATCCTCTGAGTTTCATGGATTTATCTGTCTGATTTCGATAGATGCTCTTGTGCTTGAGAAGAGTGTATTTCTGTCTTGCTTGGACTTTATTTTCTTGTCTATTTTGTCCCTCTATGATTATAAAAGCATTTTCCTGACAAGAGATTCCTTCAGTTTCTTCAGTATCATATCGCAGCTCAGTTGTGTTCCTTGCGATGTATTTATTTATTGTATACCAATGACTTTTTACTGATGTATCATTAAATGAATGAGTTGATTTGTTTTTACTGGAATCGAACCTTCAACCACTCTGTTTTTAAATCAAAAACTGAAAAGGAGCTTGCTCAAGTAGGAACAAATTTCAACAATTTCAGTGTCATATTGAATGAACCACATTAATTATCACATTGAACTTTGAATACTTCAAGCCGTTCCAAATTACTGTTGAAATCACACAAAATACAAGTATTATTAACGTGTCTAATTGTATTATTAAGTACAAATTTGTAGTTCCAGTATCCATGTAACACCATATTGACATTTAATTCACTCATTGTTAGTGGATACTAATTCCTTACTTTGTCAACTTACTAACATCTTTCTGTCATTTATTCCACTCATTGTGATGGGATATTAATTCCTCCGTGCCGTGAGAGTTACACGGTACAAAGTAAGACATGAAGCTGGAAAACTGAAAAGGTTAGATTAGGCAGTGAGGGAGAGGGAGTAAGCAAGGAGCAGCCCTTGTCAGATGCGCTCAACTTGGGCCATGAACAACTGCCAAAGTTTTGGGGTGCCGTGGTTATCCCTATTTACCCTGTCGTACTCTCCTAATGTTAGGATAACGAGTTTTGGGGTGGATGACGCTGCACGTATCCTCTCCAGAGAGCAAGAGAGAAAGTGTGTGTGTAAGGGAGTTGCATGGACAGTGATTAAGTTGTTTTGTACACGATGGTAGGCGGCAGCAGAAGAGGCCGAGATAAGTCTCCTCAACAAACTGAGATTATATTTAAAGCAATAATAATTGAACTTGACTTTTCCTCTCAACATTGAGAAAATGATGCATTCAGTTAAAGCTATCATAATTATAATTGCAGTTACATGAGTCTCTGGAGTAGTTGATATTTTTTTTAAATTTTGTTTAATAATCATTGAGGAATAGACGTAAGAATAGGAATTCTTAGATTAAATTTCATCGCGAGTTCAATAGAATGAGTTCACCACTACATTATTTCACCCAGTTACTGCAGCTATCTACCGGCAAAATTCAGATATACAATTATTATGTTGTTGATTAATCAGGAGATAGTAGACAAACCTTGAATTTTCTTATACCCTGCTACCACTTCCATTTGAAAGAAACCATAAACAAGAGTATTACATGACAGAATTCAGAAACACAACATCAAGTGTATAGATTCAGTGAATAAACTCGACGTTTATTTTTCTGTGTATCTGACATTGATCTGTGGAGAACACATCATACAAATATAGCTCTCATTGTTAGCAGTTGAGAGTAGAGTATAGGGTTGTAAAGTGGATACTCGGTTCTTGAGAATGGAAGATTGATGACCCCCACGAGACCCCTGCCAATGCGAAAATCACCTAGATGCCTTTACCATGGATCTACGAACATGGCGTCTAACTTACCAGTACACTTTCTGACTTACCATTACCATTAGACCAACACTTTACTGACCAACCATTTCCAATCATGTTTAAAAGTATGATACATACACATAACTCTCTCAATTCTAGAATTAATCCAACTGATCTTCAATGTCGATCATTTTTTCTCACACCTTTTGTGTTATCATAATATAGTTCAAAATAGTATGAACGGTATCAATAGGATTGCAATGTTTTATTAATTTGTACATAGTCTACACTCAAATGCCAACCTCAAACTTGTGACAATTATTCATGATCTATATAAATATATGAAAGCGAAATGGCACTCACTCACTGACTGACTGACTCACTCACTCACAGAACTAAAAATCTACCGGACCAAAAACGTTCAAATTTGGTAGGTATGTTCAGTTGGCACTTTAGTCGCACTAAGAAATCTTTTGGCGATATTTTAACTCTTAACCTAGCGCCGCAGTGCAGGATGGTTTCTCACAGCTTGGCGTTGTTGTCATTTGAGATGGGTGTCTGGCTTGGAAGTGTTTCGGCCGCATTGCAGGATGACTGTTAACAGTTTCCGGGAGATCAACAGCTGGGTTTTTTTCGTTATTTTTCGTGATAGAGAAATTCTGATTGCAGATTCGTTCTCAGCGACCCCAAGTTTAGCCTGAAGGCTCGGAATGTCAACAATGTTTTTAAATAATTAAAAATCATCATGAAAAGTCATTAATATGGTAGTACACCACGTTTCTGGAAACTTTTTACTGGTGACTGGAGTTATTATTGACACACAAAAATAAAAATAGTCATGAGAAAGAAAACTGCTGATGAACGCGAATAAGACCGGCACTCCATTGTTCTATTGTCTCGGCTGCTTGGCTGAGCCTGGCTGGAGGGATCAAATAACCGACTGGATTGATCTTTCGTCTGTCCGCTAGGCGGAACTATGCCGACCATTGCTGGGTGGAAGATGTTACTGCGGCCGCTCGCATTCCCACCAACGCTGCTATTACTTGCTGTCTCAGCGCCTAGTCCGAGTCAGACAAGCATCCAGCCTGCACTGCGGAGCTAGGTTAAGGGTGGTTTTTAAGGGTTAAAGCTCTTTTAGCATGTATATTCTTCTTATTCCAATATCTTAAAATTATAATTGAAATGTCCATACCATATGTTAATATAGAACTATAATCTAGAGAGAGTACCTCTTCGAAACAGTTGCTCTGATAACTGAATTAAAAATGTTGTCAGGTTGGCATTAAGTTGAGTTGACTTTGTTAGGTTGGCACCAAGTTGAAGATTCAAATCCAGGACCTCCTAAATACCAATTTATACAGTTAGCCAAAATTCGCGTTTCCTCAGCTTTTCTGCGTTTCCTCATTTTTTCAATAATTGATGGAAATATATTAAGAAAAATTCAGTACACAGGTTTAGCTTGGATGGAAGAATTTTGTTCGCCAAAGATACGCCGATATAGTAACAGGTGTTTTTCGAGATCAAATTGACATACTACGTTCAAATTCGGTACAGAGGTTCCGCTGAGGTCTACATGCAGGCGAGCGAAGCGAGCCCGCTGATCTCATTTTTGGCCGATCCAGTCGGGGGTCCAGGCTAGACGGATATGGCGAGCGAAGCGAGCCTGACGGCTAGTTTATCGATAAAATTCACCTCTCTTTGTATTATAAAATCTTTTCTGTTATTTACTCTGGGATAATGAAGTGCTAACATCTACAAATATTTTCCTTCTTCAAAAGAATAGACAAGATAGTGTATCTGAAACAACTATTCACTAACTTTTCAATGTTCCAAATTCTAGAAGGTCACAGTTTCTTTGATACTTAGTTCCGTTGAATAACAAAATCGTAAATAAAGAATAGTCTACTTAATATCTGCTATTATTGAATTTGAATTAAATTAAATTCTACTATACTTCTAATTGTACTTGGAATTCAAAAATATAGCATTGTTATCATTCAATATGTGCTTGTCTCAATTATTATCATGAGTCAAGTATTTTCATGAACCTCTATGTTAGGAACAGTCTATTCACGTCTCGTCCAACTTGAACTCCATTAGTGCAATTGGTATCCACTAATGGAGTTGTGAAATATTGAAATGATTTAAAAGTATATAAATGGAGTGAAATAATTTACGTCAACACATTTGACAAATCACCTGCGAACACAGGTGGTTTTTTTCAAGTTCCAAGTTACAGGATCACGCCTTAATACACCCTCATTGGATATCTTCATTCACACTAACACCTTAGTCCTACTCAACCAGCGCAATGCAGTGGAATAGAATGTTAATAGATTGGAATGAGTGGTTTGAATAATAATGATTGAAAGTAAAACGAACATTTTGTTCAAAGTGAGTACGCACAGATTATCGGATTTCGGGTATCATAACAGCAAAGACATGTTCCAAAAAACGTCAAGGCCCGTCCGCACAAAAGCCTGAAAAATTGTAATCATGATTAAATACCAGGAGAACCAATCAGAGAAGGTTATTCCGAAAATAGTGCTCCTCTGATTTGCTCTTGTGGTATTTAATCACGGTTAAAATTTAACAAACTTATTTTCTATCGAGCCATAGAATGTTAGATAAAATCGAATTATGTTAGCGGAGACAAATGGTTGACATAGTTATTGGAAGTAGAACCAATAGCATCAAGTTTAAATAAAGGAAGCTTGTCATACAATCTCGAATTTCGGGCATGATCACATCAAAATGCATATGCTTCACAAACTTCCTAGAATTACGTTCCGTAAACATAATAGTTTAATCGCAAGTTCATAAAGTGGTTAATGTAGACTCTAAACATACAAACATACGCCATGTTTAAATTTAGTGACACTAATTTCGAGCGAACAAGCTGTGTACATGCGTTACAATAATACACACGGAACAACAAAGACTGGCGAACATGCAAACAAACGAGAACAAGCATCTCGCTGTAAGCTCTATGCTGTATGCTGTAATACTGTAGAATGCCTATGCCACCTATGAATGCTACAATGCCTATGCCACCCTGGATTCATCGATTTTATTACAGTGCCAGAGCAGTGAGTTTCTTCTTCCTTTTTAGGCCGACTTCAATGTATGCTGATAATAGTGCACTAGTCAGTTAGCATTTCAGTTAGATCAGTTAATTTCATTAAAATAAAGTTTTAAATCGTGTTTAAAATCATTATTAAAAATGGGAAAAGTATGATCGATAAAGTTAATTGAAATATACAGAATAATTTAGGTAGAACATCTATTTGCTACTTGCTTAGACTTTCTCGTCAAAACTGTACGATCGTCAAATGAATGTTTTTCTTTAAGATCAATCTTTTTGAGGTGAAAAATATCATATTAGGGCCGGTTTCCGAGCTCGGGATTACAGAGTCCAGGACTAAAAGAAGCGTTCGGGTCTAAATCGTCTTTCTGAGTCACGGGCTTATCTTCTAAACTTCGGGATCTATTAAGTCCTCGACTCATTTGAGTCCAGGACTTGAAGAAATAATAATGCGGGGAAATTGTCAATATTTTACTGTTGAGTGTGTTTTGCGTTTCAATATATTGTAGTTGGCATTATAGCAAAACAGCTGTTTGCAGCGGAATAATTCAAATGAGCATGCTCTCCATACTATTTTGAAGCAATACTATTCTGTGAAAATACATATTCGCCCCACTTGGATGTAATGAGCTGGTTTTCGTGCGTCATATGGAGGCCGAAAATGATTGTTTTCTGACCAGGCCGGTAAAATTTTTGTGAACGTGTTTACAAAATAGTTTATGAAACGGAATCAGTTTATGCTTCTAGAATTGAATAAAGTATTTTGCAATAAGATACTATCATTTTATTTGGATGAATGAAATACAAATAAGATATATTATAAACTATTCAAATTCGATTTTCAGAGTACAATAGAACTTCTAACCTCAACTTCCGATAACAAGCATTGTTGACATCCAGATTGTCCAAATTTCAAGTGCGCTAAAACAGCTGATCCAAAAAATTATTATTATTTGTGTTTATTATTCAGGAATCAAAGCATTCATAATCATCTTATTGCCATTTGAAAGAATAAAAAGGTATAAACTCTACCTCCCACATAAAACATAATTGAACATAGTATTTTAGGTTATTTAGACAAATTGAAATCCACCCCAAACCCAGCTTAAGTACTGCGTTTACCACTAAACCTGGTGGATAATTTTGGAACTACTTGAAACTACTAAAACAAACCTATTTTTTCAGACATGTTATTCATTATCAAAATTTGAGAACAGAATAGTTTGGGCCATACCTATTGTTCTTTCCCGATATTAATATGATTTGTAATTGTATTCACTGAAAATGAGAAAAATCTGGTGTGGCGCACTCACAACTTTCCTTGCCGTTATGAAAATTGATCACCTGACGCTAGTGTTCACGCGTATCTCAAGTCTACTGTCCAAAGATCTGAGCCAGCTGGTGACAGGACAATAACGCTGGAGACACACGAGGTCTGCTATCCGTAGTGAATGATTCAATCAACAGGTGCCAATTGAATAAACACATTTTCTTGAATTTCGAGCTTATTTTCAATTTTAGGTGAAAATGTTAATGAACATTAATTGTAGACATTTACATTCTCAATCTTTTCCCTTTGATTTTTTTGTTTAAACTGTATATCTGAAGCCTGATAATTGGGAATCTAAAATCACCCTTTGCATAGATGGAGCTGAGCTCCTGATTTTTTTACAGATTGGGACTTGTGGCAGTAGATAGAGCGTATCAATGACTATTTTAGGTATAAATTTGATGAAAATCGTTGGAGCCATTTTCGAGGAAATCACAAAAAACCCTGTTTTTGACAACATTTTTGCCATTTTAGCCGCCATCTTGAATTGCATTTGATCGAGATTGTTCGTGTCGAATACTTATTGGGAGATGAGATATTGTGTAACAGACACACACACACACACCACACACACACACACACACACCACACACACACACACACACCACACACACACACACACACACAACACACACTCACACATACAGACAAATACCCAAAAACCACTTTTTTGGACTCAGGGGACCTTGAACCTATAGAAATTTAGAAATTCGTGTACCTTAATTTTTTTCGGAAATCAATACTTTCCTTACCTATCCATGGTAATAGGGCAAGGAAAGTAATACTTGGAGAATTTCCTGATATTCAGATTTTCTCAGATTTGCTAGAGCTATAACCTTCCAGTTTTGTTTTTGGAAGTGCCTAATAAACAATTATTCTCATATATATATATATTATATATATATATATATATATATATTATATATATATATAATGTAAGTTTTTAAGTGTTTTCAATCTATTTATATCGTGTCTTCTGTTTCAATTTATATTACAAACTTCAAAGTGTCTTCTATATTGTCTGATTTTCTTTGTGTGGCGAAAAATAGCATTCACATCACAGGCAAAAATGTGTTTCCGGCTCTCAATTTTTTTAGTCCTCAGCCTACGGCCTCGAACTTGAAAACCGATTTCGAGCCTGAAAAGTCTCATTTTCGGCCCTAGGAGCGAAATATACTATTGGATTTTTCGTATTGTGTAGGTCTATAAATTCAAAGAAAAACCTAACCTTTTGAAAAATGAATAAATGACCTTTATCCCATTTACGTTATGCCATTATTGATCTTTGATCCTCCTATTGAGTTGGAAAAAGTATTTGTTTTGAAAAAAGTGGAATAATAATTTTTTATTATTGTTATATCATTATTATTATTATTAATATGTTAAGAATAACATTGATTAATTAATAACATTCACATTGCAACATTCCTGTATTATTTTTCTTGTATCTTTTAGGTTATGTCACAGTCCTAAAATAAGGTTGGGTTTTTATGCATATTATTTTTGATAGAACTTTATTCCAAAAAAATGCAAACTATAAGTTATGAATTTAGATGGACTAATACAAATAATTTTCGGTATTCCATGAAATCTATTTGGCTATTCATCTACTCCAAAACAATAATAGTCCAGTTACTATACAGAGTGTTTCAGAAGTAGTGTCGAACATTTTATGATATTGTTCCTGTATGATAGCAGACTATAAATGATGTATTTGAAGTGTCCAAAACTCAGCGGTTATCCTTATAGCTGCCATTTTGTTTTTTCCACTTCGAAATTTTTATCTCAAGAACGAAATGTTGTATTGATCTGAAATTTCGTATGAATATTTATGCTATAAATACTTTAAAAATAAAATGAAAAATTCTCTATGTACATATTCAAAATGGCGGCAATTTTAAAATTTTGATTGCAAATTTCACGAGAACCGGTCACTTTAAAAACAATTTACAAGAGACAAAAAAGTTAGCAAATTTTATCAAGATTCTAAGAATATCTCATTTATTAAGATTGTTAAGAGAATAACAGAGAAATTTATCATTTTCATACAGCATGCATGATCTTGAACAAAAAAGATCATCTGAAAAACATTGTAAAATCAAAGCTTCAAAGCTTCATCTTAAATACAATTGGAATTAAAAATGTAATATTGATGTTTAAATTGTGAAAAGTGGTCATGCATGCAATACTAAAATAATGAATCTCTCTGTTATTCTTAGACCAATCTTAATAGATGGGGTATCCTTAAAATCTTGATAAAATTTGCTAACTTTTTTGTCTCTTGTAAATTTCCTGTAAAGTGAACGAACGGTTTCGTGAAATTTGTATTCAAAAATTTAAAATGACCGCCATTTTTAAAATTTACATCGAAAAGTTCTTATTTTATTTTTAAAGTTGAGTCTTTATAGCACAAATATTCATGCCAAATTTAAGATCAATACATGATTCCGTTCTTGAGATGAAAATTCCTAAGTGGAAAAAACACAATGTGAGCTGTAAGGATAACCCCTGAGTTTTGAACACTTGAAATACAACATTTGTAGTCTCCAGGAACCCTAGAATACCCTAGAATGTTCGACACTACTTCTGAAACACTCTGTATACATTGGTGCTTGCAATATATTGTAGTTCAGATTTCTTAATATATAATATATATTTGGATAAATGAGAGAAGTCCATAACCAATTTCTTCATGCAAAATGTCCTTGTGCTAGATACAGAATGGCCCAAAAATCTCGTATTATCTGTTCATTTTCCAGTTTTCTGCTATTTCTGCAAAATCCAGTAAACGGACAGGAAAATTTGCTCCCTCCTTTTTTTCATATTATAAAATTCTGATTAAAATTAGATCATTCGGGGCTGTCTCTCTTCAATGAGTATGGATTTATGATTTTTCAAAAAAGAGTACAATTTTAAGAAAAAATCAACTTTGATGAATTTTAGTTTTTGATCAACAATGTCTTCCGATTGTTACCATTTAGATGAATAATTCAAAATCCCTCTGGGCGTAATTTTGTGCCTTACAATCTGAGACCAGGTAGAGCGCTCTATCTCATATAGATTCCCAGGTGCACCTGACAACAATGCTTCGTATATTGTGAAAAACACCTAATTTTCTTCAACCATCATCACCAACTAAATTGTCCTCACAGTGATATTTCGCACGATAATATAAGTTCATGATTTCTGTGTATTGAAATACCGGTACACTCAACAATAAATTTCCCATTTTTCGACCGAATTTGACTTGACACATGATTTTGAACCGCCTTAACGAGCCGAGAAGAATGAAGTGTAGCACGATTAGATCCGAGCATTGTGTCAAAAGTTATGAGTGTTCAAAATTTTGATCCTTGAGGTGTCCTTATGCGTGCCTTTCCACTAGGAAATACTGAAATGAAGTGCATCTTATGAGTGATTCTCATAGAACATAATCTCATGTCCATCTGACCTACCAATTATTTGTCTTTATTATCTTTGATAATTATCATTGAAGCATTTCGAATAATATCAACATATTGCCATTAAAAACATATTGAAAATTAAAACCTAACCTCCCCCTCTAACTAAGCAGAACCTTCTAGTTTACTTAGACAAATTGAAATCTAGCCGATCTGAGATCCTCTCCCTGTCGTGGTCGATGACGGTAATTGCACAAACGAAAATCCACCTCAACATGTAACTTGTTGAAAATGGTGTAATAGGTTCATATGATCAATACAGATTTTCAACATTCAACTGATACTTTGCGATCTCCTGTATTTGTTCGAAATATATCCTCAGCAAGACTTTTCACAAAATTTATGTAGTTATCATTTTTGATTTTGCTTGAACTTACAAGAAAACAATATCTACACCTTTTCTTTCTGCTCTCTATCAAGGGAAATTCGGCTCATCAAAGGTTTTTTCAAGAATGAGAGTAAAGCTATTCCAATCCTCATTTTTTTACATTTTATTTATTTATTATGTTAGCATAAACTAACCAACTAACTAATGAGTTGATTTTATTTCTCTCCAGGAAAAGTTCCAAATATCTTTATTTATTGAAAAAATAAAGCATGGAATCATGGAGCTGAAAGGGTAAAAAAATCAACTCATCACTTATTTGAGGTGTTGGCTACAGTATTTCCAGTGGAAGTATTGTATCAGTGTTACTCTTTCTATCAGAAAATAGGAGAATGTTTCCTTACAAGTTCGGTGCAAATTGAAAATAAATGAAAATACCTTATGGCCGTGTCACAAGCTTTTGACAGAACAGGCGTGGTGTGCAGCGATATCAGCACCCAGTGTATTATCGGCTAATCAAAATATCGCCTCTTCTCTTTTATCACCAAATTCCTGTTTCCTGTCACAATGAAGTATCGACAGGTCTGTTCTTTACAGTGGATCTGAGCTTCTACTCGGCTCAATAGCCGAGCCGTTTCAGCTGTGTTAGTTGATCCTGGGACCGGGATTATTATCCTAACATGAATACCAGCTCATATCCCAATATCAATATCCCAACGTAAACATATCTAATTTTATAAAAATTCCACTCTTTCTCTATTTTTCTTCTATTTAATAGCTCACTTAAGGAAGAATGTCCATTTTTCCCAAAAATCTCGCAAAATTCATGAATGTGAAAATCTGTGACTGTATTTCCGCGGTTAAACGTGTGAATAGTTTACGAAATTATTTATTACAATTACTTGCGGAAAGGATTAGCATACTCAAGCAATAATTGTTCATATTTCATTTTATACGAAACATTTGAAAAAAATAGGCTATAAATGAGTCACATTTTAAATTGAACGATTTACACTATAGAACAAGACAGGATGCATCGCTTCCTTCCAAAGTGAATTCATTTACTTGCATCGTCTTAAGATATGAGTTAAAAGTTTAAAATGAAACAAAAGCTGATACAGTCATAAAGGAATATAGAGATACTCGAGGAGTACTATTTAATACTATGATTTCTCATTTGTTAATTTAATTATGAGATTTTTTGTTAATGATGAGATAAACTATTTAACTCTCGTTCATGAAACCCTAATAATTTATTGGTTTTCACATTCGAGGCCGTTAGATTATTTCGTACAATGAACACAATTCAAGTGATAATTTAAAAAAAATGAACCGGCACCAATGTGAATTGCCAAGTTTCTTCTCCAGAATGCATCTGTTTTTTTATAAAGCTTAATAATTAAGATGTATTAAATGCTCTCATTCATCTATGAAATATCCTCAATTGATCCTTTCCTCCGGGTCCCTCCTGAATACTATTTTATTCCTTTTTTGAATCTGTGAAACCTGTTGCTCATTGTTTCAAAACCTTTCCCAGTAGAAACAGTTTCAATAAGTGAATCGTAGAAGCTGCACACGAGATTGAACAAAACAAAACAGGCGTAGCAGCGATGCGGATTTCCATTGAGTTCTCCCTTACAAATGATGATGAGTGATCATCTGCACCAAGAGTTTTGCTCTGCTCTGCTCTGCTCTGCTCTGCTCTGCTCTGCTCTGCCACTTGTGTGGTGCGTCGAGCGAGAGTTTCATTAATTGGCACGGCGTGGTTAATATGGGCAGCGCATTTATATATTCACGTTTGATAGTGTAGTGGTGGCATCACATATACTGCATTCTATACATAGAACGGCTAACGAAAAGAAACAGGAGTGGAATGTATATGAAGGAACAGAATACACGTATTAGTTGGGTTGTGTATGTGTTCGTAGCCTTAGAACTGTCTGTTATTTACATTGCATACATTGATATATACTGTGAATGAAGAGAGTGTGAGAGGGTTGCATGAGGGTCGAATATGTGTATGTAGCCCTCTCTCACTCATTTACAGTGCTGAATCACTCTGTGTATGAACAGAGAGACTGTGAGCGAACAAAGTATGTAGCCTTACAACTTTCTCACTCGTTTACAGTGATGTAACATACTTCGGATGAACAGAAAGGCATGGTGTATGGGTAGCAGTGTGTATGCTTATCAACAGCATCAACATTCTCTCACTCATTTTCATCGCATACATTGATGCATACCGTTGATGAGAAGAGATGGGCTTGCATGTTTGACTCTCTCACTCAAGTGTTGATACAAATTGTTGTAGTAGAGAGAGGAATACATGAGTTTGTTGGTGTATGTAGCCTTGAAATTCTCTCACTCATTCACATGCGTACATTGATATAAATACTGTAGATGAACAGAGAGGAGGATGCTCGTATGAGTATGTGTGTGAAGCGTTAGAACTCTCTCAGTCATTTACATTGCGTACATTGATGCATACTGTTGATGAAAAGAGGAGGGGATGCATGTATGAGTATGTGTATGAAGCGTTAACTCTCTCACTCATTTACAGTGCAAAGGTATGTGTGTCTATGACCACACTCGGGCGGACATGTACTAACTTACTTGCACCCACCTACATGTATACAGATAAGGTTATCGTTGTGTGGCTGTGGTGGTAGGGCTGGGTGGAACTGGAGAGCTGAACGCTTGGTGTGATCAATATATAAATAGAGGGTGGGGGCGAGTGAAGTGAGCATGCGTGAGGGCTGCACCGCGACCCTCTGGGGTCTGGCTGGGAACCAGGGATAGCAGAGCAGCCCCCGCAACGCCGCAGCCGAGCAGCCCCACCCAAACTGGGAGCGACACGCCACCTGTCTCCTCACTCAGTGCCGTGCCGTGCCGTGTCGTGTATTCCGTGTGTCTCCCTGTGCCACCGACCGGTCTCCCCGACACAACATCCGCCCGCGCAAGTGATACAGGATTCGGCATTGTGCTGGATAACCTAAGTGTTGTAGTGCCTCACTTGGAATCTGTGTTGGGTGACTGCCGTGTGTCGAGTGTGTTGTTGCATTGAATAGTGTGTGTGCCTTCTGTGATTGACTGGCTGCTTCCACCCTAACCGCACCGCAAAGGGCGGCTCGTGGTTATTGTAAGTAATGCTCTTCAATAATTGTGAAACCATGATTGATGTATTCTTTTGTAATGTCTGGCTGCAAGATATCTTCAACACTCTAGAGATGGTTTGGTAACTATCTCATATGGAGATAGAGATGTGTTATCTGGATGAAAAATTATTCTTATCACTCCGAAGAAAGTTTGAGTGACCACATTGTGTGATGTGGCAGCGTAATGTTTTCTATCCCTCTGAAAATGCGTTTATATTGAATCTAACTCCAAGGTACTGCTATTTTAGTCAAAAAGAAAACAATTTTATTCAGTACTAGCATATGATTGATTATACTTATGTAGTCATCTATTGGGAGTGCCAGAAAATGTGTTCGATTGCTGATTCCCACTTCCCAGTTCCATTTTTAACATTTGAATGTTTATGAACTTTATCTGTCTGAAATTGAAGATGCAATTGAATGTACAGGCTTACTGTGACACGCAGCCTCTGCTCTGTTTGTATCATATTTTATACCTTTTACTTATTATTTTTCACCTATTATTCATAGATAACAGCATTAGGCTACCATATAGCTACACCAGGAGAGATTTGACATGTAAGTGTTCCCTTAAAATAGTCGAACTCATTAATCAATTATTACCCATAACGTGTTTCCCTATTAAAGAGAATAACCCAATTCATAGTTGGTGTACACTAATCAATAAAGACCTGACTCAAGGAGCCTCTTTTGGTGAGAGCTTTCAAATTCCCAAGTTTTTATAAAGTTGTGTTTGTGTAATAATTATAGTGAGACAATTATTTTCTATTGCATAATTCTGTGTAATGGTATCTCTTGGTCCATTCTAAGATAGCATATTTGTGTGTCAATGTAGACACTTCTGTAACTATGTCACGTTTGCAGATCCGCAAAACTCCTTCAATGCGTATTGTAATAATGGAAAGAATGTACATAATTACTTGGTTGTTTGTTGAATTGGATTTCCTGGATTTGGTTGATTTTTTACTTGGTAATAAACAAACTTGGACAGCTGTTCAAAATCTTAGCTGTCCACATGGAAACTGGGTGTTCACGACTTCTAACAAATTTCCTCTCTTCAATTTACAAAACCAATTCACTGAAAAACATCTATCCTCAAAATCACCGTTGACAAGTGTATCCTAAAGTACGTCCATGTTTATTCCCCCCTTTTTTCTAGCTGGTATTGCAGACCTATGAAATACTTCATAGCCCACAAGTCACATCTTGGAACTTCAGAAAGAAGTGGATGGTATGGAATACTCAATCCAGGGTTCAGTATTTTTGCTCATACTTTGATGGAATTTCAAAAGTTTCTTGTTTTGCCAAGTTCAAAGAACAGAACAAGAATGTTGGAACAGAACAAACCTCCGTTGTCCAGTTGGGATGTGTTTCAACTTCTTGAACTCTGTGCTTTCTTAGGGTTGATTTGGAGTAGGTCAGAAATGTTCCATGAATCATTTTGTTGAGAAGCTCCATTGTTCAAAAGACATTATGAGAATTCCAAAGTTTCTATACTTCCAATAATACAAGCCACTAATTGGAGTTTCCATAATAATGACATTTCCAATTATTCAGGAAAATCCTCGATTCTGTTGAGACAGAATGCAATAAAATACATCCTATAGTGAACTATCCCAACTCTTCACTTAATAAAATCACTGAATAAGTAGGTCCCTAGTAGAGAATGTTACTAAAAAGACAGTATTTTTCTATCTTCATACAAGTTTAGTGAGGTCCATGTTATTATGGCAGTATTTAATTCGACGAAGCATACTGCGCTATCATTTCTAGCTCTGCAACGTTGCCAGATCGTATTTCAACAATGTCGAATTGAAATTAATTAACAAAATATTCAATCTCAATTTCGTAAATTCATTCTTTAATCATTGAAAAAATATAATTGATTATTTTAAACGAGAATGAACAGTTATACCAATATTACATCAAGTACATCAGTATCAGCCATCCTCTATAGAAGGCAGTGGCAAGGCAGAGAACTGGCTACGGTGTTCTCCTATATTTTATATACTGCAATTATAATGTGGATCTTACTATATAGGCTATCAATTCAACTTGATAGAAACAGGTCAATACAATGATGATAAGAATACAATTCAATTCATGGATCTTGTTATTATATTGTCGAAGTATTTCATGTGCCTTTTATACATTTTTGTAGCAGTTGATTCCATGGCAATCTGATAAATGTTGAATGTGAAGCTATTCTGGGCGACTATCACTTTCTATTCATATTTTATTCATGTCTGTAATACTATTGATACCGTAGTTGTAGAGATGGTAGTTGATTGAAACTCGTTAGTCACTTGAGATTATGAGATTATGAAATAAGTATCGATTTCTGAGGCTGCTTGGCTTTATTATTTACTAGCAGGTAACCCGTGCTCCGTGAGGGTCCAATTGAAACCAAGGTCTATAAATACAGGTCATGACACAATCCCGTGATGCATTGCAAAATCGCCATTTTATGGGGTTCCAGTTCACCAATTTTCAAATTTATCAGCTTTTATCTTTATAGATTGAACAACATGATGTGATGATGTGTTATTTTGTTATATTGTTCAAGGAATATTGCTTGGCTTTGATTTGTAAAATAAATTCTCCTGACAGAATAATAATATTTAGATTCCTAGATTTCTAGGAACTGAATTGTTGATTTTTAGATTTAATTGATTGGGAACTTCAAACTGTTTTTGAGGTTGGCCTTTTGTCCCAATGTCTTATGAATCATAACAAGTTACAAGAATAAGACCTATTTTTAATAATAAAAAATGAATTATTGAACCATTTATTATTGAAATTTTATTATTAAAAAATCTAAAACCTGAATTTATCTGATATTATCTGAACCGGAATATTGTTTTTAAAAAGCATAACTTAATGCATGCATGGTTATGGGCAGATTGGAATTTCAAATGTACCGCTATAAAGACCCCACATAATGGCCGCTCCATAAGGAACACGAGTGTCATGACCCGTATTTATAGACCTTGTTAAAACCTTGATCTACTAAAATCTTTAAGAATTTGAAATAAGTCTATAACCATCCTCGGTAAATCAGAAATCAATCAGCAAAATTTAATTGCAAAATTTGCAAACTTTAATTGCAAGTTAATCAGTTCAGTAGTTCAGACATGATGATGCGTTATTCATGAATTTCCTATCCCATACGTGTACAAGCCAATTATTTCCTTCATTATGAATGAATATTTGCTTTTATTGTTTCATTATTTCCAAGAACATAATTTTAGTTATAACAAGCATTGAACCCTTGGTCAACGACCGTCAGGGCGAGGTTTGTCATGAGTAGATTCAATACAATTTTTTTTTCAAATACTTTTCCCTTTGAAGTGTTCATTCAACAGTTCACAACTCACTATCCATGCACTCCGTAATTAAGTAGTGTCATGCACCAACACAGGATGCACCAATCTTTGGCCATCATCTCCGTTCAGGTAGTTCTTCGGCTCTACCCGTGACAATGCTGCCCTGTGTTGCCATCTGAACTCGACGAGTGTGAGTCATGTCCCAATGAAATGCGTGACATCCTCCTCCTCCTTCCTATTGCACAATGAGCAGAGCCTGTTCCCGTTGAATGAGGCCTTTCCTTTATTATATTTGACCGAGCGAAGTGAAGAACTTTTTTGATAAAAGCTTGTCTGTGCGCCTAGATGTCTTCTGGTTTTCTCGCGCTAAATTCCAGAAAGCGTATGATAATTAAATCTTGTGTAAGCATGATATGATCAAATGAATAGTTGTTGTATCAGTGTAGATGTGCATATGGTTTGGGACGTCGTTCAGTTATAAATGTTATTTATTCTATTGATGAAATTTTTGTTCATTATTTGTTATTATATTCTTTAATTTTTATAAGTTTTGTAATTTTGAATTTCCATTTTGTTTTATTTTAACTTTTTCTATAAGTATTTGAAATCTTTGTATTTTTCATTCTTGAATTAAGTGGTATTTTTGTTGTTTGGATTATTTATTATTGCATAAGCTCGTATTATTTTTATCATTATTTTTTCATGTGTATCTGTACAATTTTTATTCTTGAGGAGACATATTTGGGGAAACCCGTTGTCTCCATTGTGAATGTATAAATAAAATAATGAAGTATTTATTGCGTGCAAACAGGCATGCAATTAATAACTAAAATAACACAGTATTGTCTCTCGAACTTTCTCTGCTTTGAACTCGGGCTGTCCTGTTGCCAGTATGTCCTGAAGGAGATTAGCTTTTGATGTTGGCATTTTTGATATAGTTATTCAGCTATAGTTTAATACATTGAGAATAAGTATCGATTTTTATCAGTTCTCTACTTGACACAGCTTATTTTATACTGTTCTATTCATCAATTTGGATAGATAGATAGTTGAGAATAGATTGTTGGCTGCCAGTTGCCAATATTGCTAGCTGAAAGCGACCAGAATGGCGATATCGATTATGTGGAGCTCTTGCTTGGTTGCCATTAATCAGCCCGCTCAAATTTCTCAGTCATTGAATGTGAACTTTGACATTTGACCTGGTCTGATGCAGATATCGCTGCTGGCCGAGCTTGGCTCCACTCGGGTCATCTCATAATTATTTATGCTGAGTTCCAAATAAATTTCCGCCGAATTGCAGTTTTGCAAATAGTGTGCATGTGAAATATTCACTCAAATCATGCTATGGAAATTAATAATTTCACAAGGATTATTGACTCTAATCATTCCACTGTATCTACGTAACTCGATACTTTTAAAATCTCAAAATTAGGGAAAGTGTAAGACAGGTCTTACTCTGACCTCAATCATTCATATAAAACGTATGATATATCATATGACATGAAATGTGAATTTATAGCCGATGAGCCAATTGCAGAGGATTGATTATCTCTAACTGCCACCGTTCATCACAGAAGGCATACACTTCCAAATACAATGTGCCATAACCTCAGTTTACTATTGGTTGTTTTCCTGGCTTTAAGAAGTAATAAAGTTGGGGTTTACACTTTCATCCGTAGTATGTATTCACAAGCACTGTTGATACTACTGAACAACTTCTGTAAGCTTCTCCTCTAGTGCTTCTAGATTGTTTAAATAGTTCCTAAAATATGCTATGTAATTTCTCGAAGATGCATTACAAATTGCGCGTGGAAATAACATTAATATATTTATAATATTGACTACTGTGAGAATTATTGGTGAAATCGAACATTGTGTGAATATTTTTTTAGAACTATCAAGTTCCAGCCACGAATCACTCACGAACACTTTGATTAAATCAATGTTCTCTTCTTCTTCCTTGCCCTCTTCCCATTATTTGGGGTCGGCTCTCCTAACACGCAGTCGCCAGATCCTGCGATCTTGGGTCGTCTCATTTACCAGGTCCAATTTCTCCATATTCTTATGGACTAGAGAAATCCACGTGAGGCGGGGTCTGCCTCTGCCCCCTGGCTGCGGCTCCATCTCGAGCACTTTTCTCGTCACGTGGTTAGGCGGGCGTCTGTTAACATGACCGTACCAGCGCAGTCTCCCCTCAATTATTTTTTCAGAAATTGGTGTCACTTTGAGACTGCCCCGGACATGAATGTTTTTGATGTGGTCCAGCTTACTAACTCCCCCCGCCCATCTCAACATTCTCATTTCTGCCACATGGAGTTTATCTCCCTGCTGTTTTCTGAGTGGCCAGCACTCGGCTCCATACAGCATTGCTGGACGCACTGCAGCTTTATATACCTTTCCCTTAATGTGCACAGGCATTCTTTTGTCACAGAGTACACCAGTCAGCTCTCTCCATTTCATCCACCCAGTATTTATCCGACTCGAAACATCTGCATCTTTGCTGCCATCATTGCTTATAATCGAGCCTAGATATTTGAAATTCTGAACTACTGGCAGTGGAGTACCTTGAAGGTGAGCCTGGTCATTATTTCTACCAAAGTTGCAATGCATGTAGACTTCTCTACTGATTCGAAGGCCAGCCCCCTCCAGTTTCTCACGCCACAGGTCAAGTGCTTGTTGCAGCTCTCTTGACGTTTTCCAATGTCATCTGCATATAGTATGTCCCATGGAGGTGAATTTTGCGTTTCTTTGGTGAGGTAGTTCATCACAAGACTGAAGAGGAGTGGGCTCAGGGCTGAACCCTGATGCACTCCAACCTCCACATCAAACTCCTCACTGGTTCCAGCTGGACTCCTCAACGTTCAACAATAGAAAACAATGTTTTATATTACTTACACTCGAACTAAATATAATTAAAACAGTATTCGGCAACGTTTTAACGGCAAGCGCCTGTTAACATACGAGTATAGTACTACCATAACTGTTGGACGAGTGATTTCTAATGAATTACCCAGTTATGTATTGAGTTTTTTTTTACTTGTACTTCAACTATCAGTACAATAGTTGAATGTTTCTTAGCTTCAAACATCACTTTTCGCCGGATCAGAAACCATCTTTATTAATAATTGTTCATAAAATTCATTTTTATGTTGAATAATGTTATGAAGTTCATATTTTTAAGATCATCCCTCTTATTACGTCCATGTCCAGGACTCAAATGGATATAAATTAATGTTGCCAAGAAACAATATCTAATTGATTTTGATGGAATTTTGATACTTCTTCTTCTTCTTCTGGTTCCTTCTCCTATCGGAGGTTGGGAATCATCACGGCAATTTTCACTTTATTGATTGCAGCCTTGAATAGTTCCCTTGGGTTGCAGCCATACCATTCTTTTAAATTACGCAGCCAGGATATCCTTCTTCTTCCCACACTCCTCTTTTCCATGATCCTTCCTTGCAATATAAGTCTCAACAGCTCATACTTTCCACCCCTCATTACATGGCCCAAATATTACAATTTTCTTCTCTTCATAGTCGCAACAACTACACATTCCTTTGTCATAATTTACATTACATCCCTATTTGTCACTTTTCTTGTCCATGGTATGCTCCACATCCTTCTATAGCACCACATTTCAAATGCCTCGATGTTTTTGAGGTTTGACTTTTTCAAAGTCCATGCTTCCATGCCGTACAGCGATGTAGAAAACACATAACAACGCAGCATCGAAATCTTTTCATTTTTATGAACACCTGTCGTGCTATTTCCACTCATCCCTTCATCTCCCTGGTCTGATCATTTACTTCAGTAATCCAT
Organism: Nilaparvata lugens; assembly: GCF_014356525.2. Classification (NCBI taxonomy): domain Eukaryota; kingdom Metazoa; phylum Arthropoda; class Insecta; order Hemiptera; family Delphacidae; genus Nilaparvata; species Nilaparvata lugens. The sequence continues at coordinate 44,953,160 of NC_052508.1, forward strand.
GCTCCAAGATACTTATATGCTGTAACTCTCTCAATAGGTGTATTGTCCACTACAATATTAACTGGCACTCTCTGCTTTTTGGAGACGATCATGCACTTAGTTTTCTTAATATTTAGCTTCAACCCATAGTTATTGCTGTAGCTATTCACATTTTCTAGTAATTGCTGCAACTCATTCTCACTTCCCGCTATCAGAAGCGTGTCATCTGCATAGCGTAAATTATTAATAGTTACTCCATTTATGGAAAGACCAACATTTTGCTCCATTAAAGCTTCTTGACAAATGACATTGAACAAGAGTGGTGAAAGGACACATCCCTGACGAACACCACAACAAATCTTCATCTCCCCAGTCATCTCATTCTCAACTCTGATCTTTGCTGTTTGATTCCAGTATAAATTGGTAATTATGTTAATATTTCAACTGTCAATACTTTTACCTTTGAGAATTTCATGCCGTACCTTATCAAAGGCTTTCTCATAATCAATAAAACACATATAAAGATCCATATTTACATCCAAGCATCTTTGCATCAATACACTTACTCCAAACAATGCTTCTCTTGTGCCAAGGCCACTTCGAAAACTCAGTTGTGTGTCACTCATATCAGCCTCTAACTTATTAAACATTCTTTTATGAATGATTTTGAGGAATACCTTTAGGGTGTGACTCATCAAGGCTATAGTTCTATGCTCAGCATATTTCTTAGCATTAATTTTCTTTGGAAGAAGCACAAACATTGATTGAAGCCACTCTTGTGGTATGATACCAGGCTGGTAGATGTAGATGGCATTTAAAAGATTTACCATTATTTCAAGTGTGCTGTCATTCATGATCTTCAACAATTCCACAGGAATTTCATCCGGACCCACTGCCTTTTCCCCTTAGATCTTGTAATAGCATACTCTACTTCACTTTTAAAAATGTCTGGTCCTGTTCCTTCAGTATGAACCTCATTCACTATTGATCTATTATCAAACAACTCTTCTATATATTCAGTCCATCTCTTCATCTTCTCATTTATGTCAGCAATTATTTTACCATTTTTATCCTTAAGAAAGTGCCTTAAAGACACTCTTGCCTTTCTTCCACCAGTCCTAGCTTGAATCTTTTTATGCATATTAAAACTGTCAAACTTACTTCCAAATTCCTCTATCTCTTTACAGTTCTCTAAAACCAGAGAGTGCCTTAAAGACACTCTTGCCTTTCTTCCACCAGTCATAGCTTGAATCTTTTTATGCATATTAAAACTGTCAAACTTACTTCCACATTCCTCTATCTCTTTACAGTTCTCTAAAACCAATTCTTCTTTGGCCTCCGTAATACTTCTCTTAATTATTTGATTCTATACTTTCTCTATCTATACTTTCTCTCATTCTTACCTTTATAACTTCGTCTCTCCTCGATCAGATTGAGTTTTGCATCCGTCATCCACTCCTTCTTCTTCAACATTTTCGGAGATAATGTGTCCTTACCAGCTCTAAACAATGCATCCTTTATGTTACTCCACTTATCATTGACATTTACAATGGCCTTAATATCTTATTTTATGACTTCAAGATTCTGATTGACTTTCTCTATTGCATCATTCATTACTGAAAACTCATTTAAACGTGTTGTATCCATCACACATTTCATACTCTTACGTTTTAGCCTCTTCAGTTTTACATTCACTTCTGCAACAACTGGATTATGATCAGATCCTATGTCTTCCCTAGGGTTAGTTTTAGTTGATGTGACTGAATTCTTGAATCTTCTACTGATCATTATATAGTCTATTTGATTTCTGACAATATTGGATTCTTTATCTTGGGTGATTTCCATGTTTGTAGTCTGCGATTTGGCATTTCAAATATTATATTCATTAGAACAAAATCCCCACTCTGACAGAATTCTACCAAACGTTCCTCACGCTCATTCCGTAAACCCAGACCATACTCTCCAGTACATCCGTCTCTCTTCAACTTACCAACTTTTGCATTGAAATTCCCCATTATCATGGTGACCTCTTCCTTTTTGGTAGACCTTAATACCTCTCCCAGTTGGTGATAGAAATCTTCAATTTCATCATCTTCTTTATCTGCAGTTGGCGCATAAGCTTGGATAATATTAATCTTTCCCTTACATGACTCTATTTGCAACATTACAATCCGGTCAGAATATGGAACAAAACTTGTCACTGATTTATTGACCTGCTTATCTACTATAATACCAACGCCATACATGTGTGCATCATCATCATTTCCAGAATAATATAATATATTATTTTTACAAGCTCCCCTACCAGAGCCTGGCCATTGAACGTCACTGAATGACACCGAGTATTTTTATTCACTCTCAGTCTTTCCATCTCTATTATCACATTATCAAGCTTCCCTGCCGCATACAAACTCCTTACATTCCACGTTGCAACTCTCATTGATGCTACACTCTTCACAACATTGATCGCTGCCGTTCCCCCCTGAGATCCGAATGGGGAACTTATTACTCCGGAAAATTTAGTATTGAACACTGCCATGATGAGCTCTACAAAGGACACCCAAATGGGTCTTTAATACAGTGGTTTTCCGATGCCTTCTGTATTCTTATACCGTTGATCAAATATGATTCTTTCGCCTTTAAGAGCAATTTCTTATTCTATGGACAAAAGAGTGCCCAGATTTCTTCAGTCTCTTCCACCCGAAGCTAATGGACTGCAAGAAACGGATCATTTATACCGACAATCATTCGGTTGTAGTCGCTCAATCTGAGACAGACACTACGTGTGCTAGTTTTGGTCCGCCCTGGGTATTTTATTTCTCCAGTACCCGCCATATCTGGTGAGCGTTCCCCTATCCTCCACATGGGGAAGCGCCTGGTAGGAGACTAGCCAACTCCCCCAGGAATTTTGATACTATGTAGGTCTAATCATTGCAATTCGTTCCACTTACATCTGTCTAAAATATGGGTTTGTGACTATTCGATTCTTGCAATCATGCATCTCTCATTTATAATGTTTCCCAAAACCGATTTGAGATTATTCAGAATACTTAGTGACTACTTTTAAGACAATGTAGGTTTCATATTTCTATTCTATTCCTCATGCATCTTGTCAACTCTGAAGCTGTCCGTCTTGGTTTTGTTTTGAACAATAGACATATTTTGTGACAATTTTTATGACTTGTAGCCTAGCTCTCTAATCATTCCAACTCGATTTAGTTACACCTGTCAACTGTAGTATTGACCAACTTGGTTGGGGCAATTTGCAACTTCCTTGTTGCGGAAGAGACAACTGAGAGTTGAGAAGAGCAGACAGTACTTGAACCAAGTCACCCCGAATGAGTTGTCATGAGTCCGAGGCTGAGAGGCAGGGCAGAGGCGTGCCATGCAAATGAGGCCCGAATTTAAGTTTAAACACCGGAAGACCTTCGCTTCTGCTCGAGTTCTATTTGTATTCATGAGCGACAATGCATTATTAATTGGAGGGAAATTCGTTTATAGACGACAGAAGAGAGCGCGCCACCAGAGTGAGTTTTTGCATTAATAAGTCACACAGTGTAATGGGTGTTGAACGCTGGGTCGCCAGTGACAATGGGCGAGCGGAGCGAGTTGTGCAAATACTTGATGCAAATGAAGTCGACTTCGATTACCCTCGACGTTCGGGGTTCAGGGTTCAGGCTAAGAGCGTGCTTCTGCTCATTCCCAATCGGATCTAACAGACAAGGCTACTAACTCCCTTCCCAACCAGGTCCCCTCTTAACGTTTGAGGGTTCCTCTATGCATTAGTGATCTATGGTCTGTTATTTCGAGTTCAATCGACTATTATCGTCATGAGACAATTTCAAAGTTAGAATAACAATATAACTGAGTTTGAGTAAAGAAGTGCTGCTTCATAAGTATTAGAATTTTTGTGATAATGAAACTGTAAAAATTGTGCGAAATTCCATTTTCATTCTTATCTTATCAAATACAAATTTTTAGTGTAGATATTTTTGTAAATATCATATATTTTCCATAAATATCAATTATTGTAAGTTTTGAACTGGCAAATATGCTTAATCCTTGGAGGCAAGAAGAAGAAGAAGAAGATCCTTGAATGCAAGAACTTTTTTGGACTGAGGATTGAATTGTAATATGTTAATAGTAAAACATAACCTCAAAACATAGGCCTATATCATATTTGTACAAAGAAGAATACTTGGAGATTTAGAAAAAGAATTCGAGCATTGTCAAGCTCTATAACTTTGAAAAAATCTTACACTTCCAAAGATGATTGTAAGATTGTAATATTATTGGAATTACTCACTGGATAGATGAAATTCATTAAATATCGATCAAATCAGTTCGCAGCCCAACAAAAACTCCTCCCATTCATTTGTCATCCCTCCGATTATTATCTATGCACTACTGGCTAGTGCTCATGTGAGCATTCGTTATAATTGAAACTCTTGAATATTTTTTTTGCTACAATCTATGATAAATTTATTGATGTGATAAATGAAATCTTATCCAACATTCATACTCCGTCCATTCCATAATAGCATTTTTTCTATTGCTGTACATTGCAAAAAAGCGATTGGTCTTCCATATAAATTGACATTCTCGACCTCTGGTGTTCCGTGGGGTGAGGGGGAGGTCTCTGTATTGTGGGGAGGGTGTGGGGAGTGAATGAAAATTGGTTTCTGGTCTCGTGGGGTTGTGCAATGCAGCCAGCGGCAGTAAAAACCCCCCGGCGAATGTGTCCCTGCATAAATTAGTTGAAATGTTTTCAATATTTGAGAAGATACTCCTCGATCTCTCTCTCCCACTTATAGCAATCTGGGCTGCTGCAAAAAAGAGCAGTATCATCCAGACATCACTTTATGCGGCCGTTCATAGACAAAGAATACGAGTCTTGGAAAAATATGGGTGACCTCATTGAAGAGTTTGTTATCTTTGGAAGCTACTCTTGCAAATGGAGCGGAATCGAATCAACGTAGCATCTCATAGCATCTCTAGTGTTTGTATAGAAAACTTGAGACGACTTAGAGACTCTCTTCTGCTGATGATAATACTCGAATTTCTACTACAAGTTTTATGGACCTTGTTTAATTGGTTTATTGATTGTGTGATTAATTTCCTCTATAGAGAAGGGAAAGCTGAATGATTATTTTTATCATCAAATCTCAGTCTGAGATGTTTGATTCGATAAAGTTATACTAGGCCCCACTAGACAAGTTAAAGTTACTCACATTTACTCAGTTTGAAAATAGAATAAAATATGTGTTAATTAAGGAATGTTTGTACACTATGAATGATATCTTTCCAATAAACCAGGTTCTTTTTTAATTTTTGAAAAATGTAATTTGACGAAATTGATGCATTTTTTTGTAAATATTGAATGACTAAAGTGATGTATTGTGCTCCTAGTAGTTCAAAAATTCCTCCTTTGAAAAAAGTATAATTACTGTTATCAGCCACAGCGTTTTTAAATATCGTGTAAACCATAATATATTATAATCTGTGTTTTATTGAAACAAATTAGTTGTTGTTTGAATTCTAGTTTTGAGTGTGAATAAATGAGAAACCTTAGAACTTTTCTTTTGTCTACTATTTTGAATTCCATAATCTACAGTGATGGATAGTAGGTATTAACTGAAGGTTGAATTTTGGAGAGTGTAGTGGTATGAATGATGAAGTAATAATCAAAATTACATACGGCCATCAAAGACTTACTTGTTCATGCTCTAAGCTTCAAAGCATTTCAGACTTTGAATTCTTGCGCTTTTCACTTTCGAAATATTAGAAATTTTGCATTAAAATTTAATAGTTTGAATTGTTGCTAATATAGTTTGAGAATGGTTCATTAATGTGTATTTGTTCGTAGTTTTTGTCTCCTCATGATCATTTTTCAACTAAGGAATCCCAATTTTCCCTATCTATGGCCAAACTTGAAATAATTTGGCTGTAATAGGAGAGCTTACCACTCTCAATAAGTTTGTTCACGCCCTCCATTGTTTTGTTTAAATAAGGTAAGCTTTACTTTCAACACTCAGTATTATTCTTCTTTCTCTTTTCACCTCAATTCTTTTGTGAATTAGTATATTATAAAATTTTCGTAATTTTGTTGACGATCAGGGATATAAATTATCTCCCCAAATGTTTGATTAGGGAACATTTGTGGTGGGGGGTTGGATTTTCTGTATGCACACTCAAATATTCAAATAAATGTATTAATGTGTAATAAATATGTATATATAATAAAACTTTCCATCGATACTTTCCAAAACGGAATTTCACATGCTTAACACTATTTGTTATTCATGTGAGAATTTTGTTGGAATCTGATCATGGGCAGTCTTTCTGACTATCAATGTTGTTGAAATTAGATGAATATCTTAAATACAACATAAGTGACAGTTTGCTGCACCGAAAGAAACGTTTACGCATTAAATACAACACTGTACAATAGGCATCGTCATTCGGTTTGGAAAAGAACAAAATACAATACATACACATATATAATCTATGCTGTCATTGAGTGTCACTAGGCATGTCAGTGTAGTTCATATATTCATTTAAATCATAAAATGCTTTTTCTTTCAGCCACTTGTATATCTTGGTTATGTTCACTTGACAGTTAAATTTACTCACAGAATTTTCTTAACAGTTAAAATTACCATGATATTAATTGATTAATTATTGGCTTAGCTCTCAAAAATCTCAAAAGTGTTATAATATTTTTCTTACAGTTACCCGAAAAAGTGCTCATTCCTGCATCAATTATAGTATGCAAAATACCTTATTCCCACACCCAGTGCGGGAATGTAGATTTGAGTGCAGCAAAAACTTTGTCGCACTCCAAATTTGCAACTTAACAACACAATAGTTATTTGTGCAACTAGTGCGCAAAGTGACAGTTTGCTGCACCGAAAGAAACGTTTACGCACGAGCCGTACGGCGGAATGGTTTCTTGAGTGCAGCAGAGGAACTTTGCGCACGTATTTCACATTACATTTTTCGTACAGTTACCATTGAATATGAGAAGTGGTTGATTATGGGTAAAATGAAGGCTAAAATCCATCAATGTTTGTCTGTATAATTTTGTTATTGATAACAACTTTAATTTATTTTAAACTTCATAAACCAATTGAAAATTAGTAATCAATAATTTATTCAAATTTAAAATTAAATTAATCCAATTAATTTGAAAATTTAAATAATTTTGAGTAAATCTTAATTTCTAAATAATTTTTCTCTAAATTAATCATTTATGAATGAAAAAAATATTATTTGAATTGATTAATAATAATCAAAATGTATAATTTAATGAGTTCTCATTCTTATTTATTTGAAAATCAGAAAAAATATAGATAGAACAAATTTGCATTCAAAATACATGCCAACAATGTCAACAGCTGATTGGAATGGCTGCAAGATAATATGCAAAGTATTGAGAGTACGCAAAGTAATACTTTGGGCACTAGAGCGGAAAAGTGATTCTTTGCGTTCTGTAATCAGTGCAGGAATGGTCACTTTTCAAGGTAACTGTAGGAAAAATAGTTAACGTGCTTTATGATGGTAGAGTGCGGCAAAGTAAAAGAAATGTTGGTAAACCTGAATATGTTGCTGGCTGGAAATTTTTGTAAAACAGCTGATTATTACCGTGAGATATTGAATAATAAACAGTAAACAAGAACTTTTGATAGTATTATTATTATTTTTGTGGTTAGGTTACTCTTATTACTGATACTAAGGTTATATTTTCAAAACAATAATGTATCCATTAGGTTTGAAACATAAATATTTACACTTCAAAAAAAGTTATTCAGCTCTTCAATTCCCCGAAACATCTCTACTCACATTTTCGTAGAACAACTTCAATGAATGCTGTTGATGAATTAGAAACAGAATACAGAATAGATGTTATTGAATACCATAATCAAAAACACTGGATTTACAATATATTGTTTACTCAGCAGTGACTTGAATGATTAAAGTTTAGCATTTCAGGTAAGGCTACTTTCACATGATAGGAGACGTGCAACTTGAACACTGAACAGTGTTCACGTTTTTTTGTCGAAGTACATTGAGTCAAATCGTGTCTTTCACATGGTGACTCCTATCCAGGAACCTCGGTTTGTCACGTCTTTTCCCCTCGAGGCAAGCAGAGGCAAGATCTAACAACTACGCCGCCGTTTGCTCAAAGTATGACTCATCACTTTTTTCTCAAAGTCTAACTTCCTTAAAAATATAGATAGAAGATTTCTGATTTCGGATTTGGATTCAGCAACCCCAAATTCTTTCAAGCGTAAGTCCCGTTTTTGAAAATATCCGAAAACAAGGAAGTTATGGCTGTTTTTAATAAAGCTTTCTATTATCATATAATTATATGGTAAAAACGAACAGGTACTATACAGTACATAAGTACTGTAGCTATTATAATACAACTTACACTTTATTCGTGTAGGAAATTTGGTAGGTTATTTAATCTTGATTTCTGAAAATACCCCAAAATAAGGGAGTAAGATAACTTTGAAAAACCAAGTTTTCCTGCCGATTGAAGAAACATTAAAAATTAGTCCAAGACATATTATGTCTTAGAATAAAATCGTGTAACAAATATCAGATCACTATTCAAGCTATCAAGCTTTTCATAAATTTATTTGTCTCCTCATGGCAGAAGGTTTGCGCCCAACGTTTTCACTTAAACATTTCTATGATTAATTGTGATAGAGAACATTATCGTATTGATCTTCTAAATCCAGTTACATGTACATCGATTTTCGTAAAATTGATTTTTTTACCGTTCCTATGAATTCTAAGAATTCTATGAATTGTTTATACAGGTTCATCACAGGCCAGGCTGGTCTGAGCTATTCATGACTTTTTTTCAGTATGCATTATCAACTCAGCAGTTCTAATACACAGACATCACTACTTGGAATGCCATGACATTTTCTATTCTTTCAATTCCTATTATTACCATAGATCGATTCAGATCAGCACAATGTTTATACTGTATGTTCATAATAGATTTTTCTGATTGTGAAAAGAAATAGTCAATAATTGCTGGGAATTAAAGTGATATTCAACGATTTGAACCTGATAAATTGGATTGTTGAATGACAATTGAAATTCAGTGAATTTTACTGTACATTCCTTTTCCTCCTATTTTATTGGGTGATGAGTGGAGATGATTTATGATTTCATATTTGGATTCATCTTTTCATAGTTCAATATTTTTTTGGAAAACTAGAACTTTTAAAAATTAAAAATGTTTATGTTCAAACTTCTCAGGTGTTCAAAAACTTCTTAAAACCTTGCCTGTCCCTTTGTGAGGCAGGAGTATTATTATCTTAGTACGTACTATATAATCATATGATAATGGAAAGCTATATTAAAAACAGCTATAACTCCCTTGTTTTCGGGTATTTTTGAAAATGGGACTTATGCTTTTAAGAATTTGGGGTCGCTGAATCCAAATCCGAAATCAGAAATCTTCTATCTATATTTTTAAGGAAGTTAGACTTTGAGAAAAAGTGATGAGTCATACTTTGAGCAATCGTCGGCATAGTTGTTAGATCTGTCGGCTTATTTGTAAGATCCCCATGTGAAAGTACAGGAGAGCTGCAAAATATGAAATATGATCTTCTGTAATATGATATTCCAGGAGCGAGGTCTCTGCCGTGTGAAACTGGCCTAAATGTAATGTCTATATAATTAATTACGTTTCAAATGATGCAGTAGGCCTATAGTCTTAATTTTACGTTCCATGCGGCTACTGGGCGATTGGCCAGAAAAGCAGAAAGGCCAAATTGACACGTTTACTATTTACAAGAAAAAAACGAGCTGAAACTATATTTTTACACGAATTTTGTATAATATATTATTCATACTCAAAATTGAGGATATTGGAACTGGAATAATAGTACACATCAAAATTTCATAGAATGGTCAGGTTAGAAGTCTGTCCTGAGGGCTGATCACTAGCCTAATCCTTGATCAGTCCTTGGCCTATTAACTTATTTATTTATTTACATTAATAGAAAAATTAAAACATAATCTCATAGCTTTGATTGCATAGACAAATTAATCAATAAAAAAAATAATGGGCACCGTTTAAGTATAAGCAAAGTTTTGCAGCATAACTTTTGTGTTTATGGATAGGAGAGTATTAAACTGTTAGTCACGGGTGAAGTATAACGTTTGTGAGGCTCATTGATGGCTCAAAATACATATATTATCCAGACAAGTGATATGGCAATTTCTACACTTGCTGATGACTTCTTGTAGATGAAGTATTATTATAATTGAATCTCATATAACTCTACAATATTCATTCTATTGTCATTTAGACTGAATTTGAAATAATTCTGTTGTGGAATGGTTGCAATATTTATTATCAGCATTAAAAATACTACAGATTTGTACAAACATTTTATTTAGTATAGGACATGTTCACCTCACCGCCTATTACTAACTTTCCACATTCTATGGTAACTGTAGGAAAATTTAATGTGCAATACTTGCGCAAAGTTTCTCTGCTGCACTCAAGAAACCATCATTCCGTAAACGTTTCTTTCGTTGCAGCAAAGTGGCACTTACAAACGGGAGATTTAAGATTTGAGTGGGTTATGAATAAGGAAAGGTGTAGCTTATGAATTGATAGAAAAGAGGAGATTTAAAATTAGAAATCAAAAAAGAATTAGACTAAAATTGGAGAAAGGAATTGTAGAATTGAACTTGAATGAAATTTATTTTCTATTTTTATCGAACATTTAATATAGAAGAAGAAGAAGAAGAAAAAATGCTTTATTGAACAGTATTTTCATACAATGCAATGAAATTTGTAACACACATTTACGGCTTGATACTTTTTGATCGTCAGCCGGAAAGTCGGTAAAATGTTGAAACTAGTGACAATAACAATGAAAATAAATCAATATCAAGCAATAGAGATGACTATAACTTGTAATAATCGAAAACACAACAAAAATCTGAGAAAAAAAAGCATAAAATACCTCGAGAAATAAAACAATAAGAAAAATAATAAATTTCAAATAATGCTAGCACTGAACTTATTCTAACAAATAAAATCTAACTTTTTCTTTATTTTGTTAAACTAAATTCAACAGTTTGTTTGCTCTCAAATAAAACCTCTGGAAGGTAGAGGACTCATGAATTTGACCTATTGTAGATAAATATTTTTCCCCAGAGCATGACAAAAATACCCTACCAGTTGAAATCCTGGACTAGTTCTCGCCTATATCTCCAAGCGTCCCTACAATAAGAAGCTAATCTCTTCCAATCTAGGTCATTCATATAAGACATAAATACTTCTCTAGAGAGTACCGCCGCCCCTAACCATTTAATTCTCCATTCCTTCAAACATGGGCATCGCCCAACAAAGTGGAAAACGTTCTCAATTTCTTTTATATTACACATTGAACAAGTATAGTTCCTATCTGACACCCATGGCTTATAGTTCAAATCGATCAGCTCGCCTCTCGCTTTAAACACCCATCTCATCACCCACAAATTACAATTATTCCTCTTTATGTAATTGTTCTCACCCAGTTGTAGGTTCAATTATCTATACAATGAATGGAAATGGCCTGCTTGTGCGTCCTGTAAGAATTTATCCCTGTGAATTATGCCCAAGCCTGAGAGAATTTTCTTAAATTTATTACTCCAATTAATATTGTCATTATAACTTATCCCTATATCATTACACAATTTTCTCCAATCTTTAAACCAGAAGACTCTCTTTTTTATTACTTCTTCCACTAGAAATCTTGGAAGTCGACCTTCTTTCATTTCCATAACTTTTGTAATATAGTTGTAATGCAACCTGAGACAGTACTCAAAAAGAGGTGACAGTTCTGTCTCAATAAACAACATGTAGTTTGGGGTGTTTATAGGAAGCGAGAACACTTTCTTAATGAAAAATCTCTGAAATTTTTCTACAGTATCATACTGTCTATAGCCCCATACTTGAGCTCCGTAACACAGAGCTGCCCTTGCGCAAGCTTTGAACCATTTACATTTAGCTGTGAAATCTATATTATCACTATTTAAAAGACCTCTCCAAGCCAAATTCACCGCAAGTTTAGCCTTATCTGATTTTTCTTTCAAATGAGCTTCAAAATTCAATGTTGGTGTAAGAACTACCCCCAAATATTTGTATCTATTTACACATTCAATCTGCTCATTTTTAAATGTCCATTTCTCACACCCAGCTAGTTTTCCTCCATTCCTAAAGACCATTATTTTTGACTTATCTAGATTTACTTTTAAATTCCACATTTAAAAACATTTAATATAATTATATATTTGATAGCCGTGAAATTTATTATGATATGATGAAATTTATTCCAATTTAATTGAACAGTTGGTATAGAGTTGATAGCTATGGTACTATTGCTATCTGTTGAGACCAGGACCGGAAGCAGCTCCAAGCAACCAAATAAAATCCAATTCTTTCGTCTTGACATCTATGGAGGGGGCTGAGGGAGGGAGGGTGGCAAGGACTTTGACTTTGAAGCATTGGTCAAAGTTCTTGTTGTGCTCAGAGCCATGGGTAGGGATAGGTAGGGAGGTATTATTTTTAAATGAAGCCCTGTGATTGTTGATCTGGAGGTTTAGGGCAGTGGTGGTTTCACCTATGTAGAAGGCAGGACAGAAGTTGCAGGAAAGGAGGTAGATGCAGTTTTTGGAGATGCAATTACTGGTTTGATGGACTTGGTGGGTGTAGTTGGTGATAGGACTAGTAAAGGAGATGGAAGAATCAGTTATAGGACAGGTTTTACAGCGGGGGCATTTTCAAGTTAGGGTACCAGATGGAGTTGGGATTTCATCAGAGGTGAGTGATTTGTTTTTACTGAAAATTTTCTTGAGGTTGGGAGGTTGCTTATAAATGAGGGTGGGTGGTTGCTGGAAAAGGTGTTTGGCAGAGGGATTGGAGGAGACAACATGGAACAGATCTTTAAGGAAGGGTTTGAGGTTTTCAATTCCAGGGAAGTAGGTGGTACAGAGCTTTGGAGTTTGTGGGATTTGGGAATTTTCTGTGGTTGGATTAGTGTCAGTTTTGGAAGAGATTTGTTTCTGTAACAACCTTTCAGGATAGTTACATTTCAGGAGGGATTGGTGGAGTTTTTTGAGGTACTGGTCAAGATGGTGGGGATCACTGCAAATTTTTTGGCCTCGGATTGAGAGGGAATGTGGGAGGGATCTTTTGATGTGGTAAGGATGGCAACTATCAAAGTGTAGGAACTGTTGAGTGTGGGTGGATCTGGTGAAAGTATTGGCGGATAAGGTATGGAGTTGGAAAGGATTACATTGACACCTAGGAAGTTGATGGAGGATTCAGAAATATTCCAGGTGAAGGAGACAGAGTAGTTGGAGTTCAGTTGATTGAGGAAGTAGGAGAGGGTATCATGTCCATGAGGCCATATGAGGAATATGTCGTCAATGAAACGGAGCCATATCAGGGGGGATAGGGTTTGTTTGGAAAGGAAATCCTGTTCAAGGAGGCCCATGAATAGGTTTGCATAGGATTGTGCCATCTTGGTGCCCATCGCTGTACCCTGGGTTTGAAGATAATATTCATCTTCAAACCTGAAGGCATTGCTTGTGAGCACCAGGTAGGCAAGGTTCACTAGGAAGGTGGTTGAAGGGGTGGAGGGTGTGGGTCGTGAGGAAAGGAAATTCTCAAGGGATTTTAAGCCTTCAGAATGGGAGATGGAAGTGTAGAGGGAGGCTACATCAATGGTAACAAGAAGGAGTTGTTGGTCAGTTGGAAGGGTTGTGTTTCTTAGGATATCTATGAAGTGGAAGGAGTCTCTGATTTGAGTGGGTAGGGAGGCAACAATGGGTTGGAGGTGGAAATCAACAAGGGCAGAGATTCGTTCAGTTGGGCTATTTATGCTTGAAACAATGGGACGACCAGGATTGCCTTCTTTATGAATTTTTGGAAGAAGATAGAAGTGTGGTGTGTTGGGAGAGTCTGGCGAAAAGATGTTGATGTCTGAGTCCGAGAGGCCTTCAGATCGACCGTAGTGCATCAGAAATTTGAAGACTTTCTTTTGGATTTGTGGAGTAGGGTCAGAAGGCAGGAGTTGATACTGTTCAGGGTTGGTGAGTTGCCGGTTGGCTTCATTGATGTAATCTGTGGTGTTCAGTAAGACTACAGTTGAGCTCTAGTCAGCTTTGGTGATGAAAATACTGGGGACAGAGCGAAGATCTTTGATGGATTTGAACTCTTGGGGTGTGAGGTTGGGGTTGGAGTGAGGGATTCAATGAATTTTTTAGAGCTGACTTTGTTCAGGAGTAAATTGCAGAAGATTTCAACAGGATGGTTGGCTGGGAGAGACTTGGGTTCACGATTGGATTTTGGGGTAAACTTTTTGATGATTTGGTCAGAAGTAGTCGTGGGGAGAGGGCAAGAAGGGTCAGAAGTGTTGTTGCCACTGAAGTATACTTGTCATCTGAGATATCTAGTGAAGTGAACAGTATCAGAGAAAAGGTTTATGGCATTAAGTTTGGGAGTTGGGCAACTCCCAATATAGTACATATACTATATATATAGTATATGTACTATATATATATATATATATACATAAGATTTGACCGTTCTGAATACTTTGAAATTACGAATGTAATGCACAGTTAAACGGTGTACACACGTACGTTTGCCTCGGGTCAGCATACGTGTATGGGCTTGCATTCGCACGTGTGGACACTGTTTGCTGAGGCATGTGGGCGAACCGGAACCCTGTCGGTATTTTGGCGTGCTCAAAGGCGCCTCGGGCGAGCATTGAATGTACGTGTGGACGCGATTTTGCCATATGGGTGAGGCAAAACGTAAACATTGAAGGCATCATAACCTAATTCCAATGAATTAGGTTAATGAATGACAAATCAAATTGTGATCCAATAACTAATTGTAAATTGTAGGATTTTTGTAATTTTGTAGGATATGTGGATTGTCAAATATTTAAATAGAAACATGCATGGAGTATATAATTCGTATCATGATTAACAAATTTAGAACTGCATCATTTTGTGAAAAAAGCTTCTCTACAGGGTTCCTACAAGAAAGTATAGCTCAAATATTATTTTACTGTGGCTATCAAATCATCTTGTGTTTGTTTCATGTTATCAATCAGAGTTGTTAATTAAAATTGTAATCTTCAATATGATATTATAGTTTCTCGGATATAGAGTTTTCTCGGAAATGTCGGCTGGCCGATATCGGCAGATAATGCAGAGTGCGATGTGAACACCTGCATTGCTTAAGCCGGCGACAGATCTTTTTCCATCCATCCATCCACAGACTCTGCAGAGCTGCCGAGTTTGATGTGAACACCACTTTAAACATAGCGCCGCAGTGCAGGATGGTTTCTCACAGCTTGGCGTTGTTGTCATCTGAATGGGTGTCTGGCTTGGAAGTGTTTCGACCGCATTGCAGGATGACTATTAACGGTTGGCGGAAGATCAACAGCTGGGTTTTTTTAGTTATTTTTCGTGATAGAGAAATTCTGATTGCAGATTCGTTCTCAGCGACCCCAAGTTTAGCCTAAAGGCTCAGAATGTCAACAATGTTTTTAAATAATTAAAAATCATCATGAAAAGTCATTAATATGGTAGTACACCACGTTTCTGGAAACTTGTTACTGGTGACTGGAGTTATTATTGATTATAGGTAGCACAAAAATCAAAATAGCCGTGAGAAAGAAAACTGCTGATGAACGCGAATAAGACCGTCACTCCATTGTTCTATTGTCTCGGCTGCTTGGCTAAGCCTGGCTGGAGGGATCAAATAACCGACTGGATTGATCTTTCGTCTGTCCACCAGGTGGAACTACGCCGACTATTGCTGGGTGGAAGATGTTAACCTAGCGCCGCAGTGCAGGATGGTTTCTCACAGCTTGGCGTTGTTGTCATTCGAGATGGGTGTCTGGCTTGGAAGTGTTTCGGCCACATTGCAGGATGACTGTTAATGGTTGGCGAAAGATCAACAAATGGATTTTTTTCATTATTTTCGTGATAGAGAAATTCTGATTGCAGATTCGTTCTCAGCGACCCCAAGTTTAGCCTAAAGGCTCAAAATGTCAACAATGTTTTTAAATAATTAAAAATCATAATGAAAAGTCATTAATATGGTAGTACACCACGTTCCTGGGTGACTGTTTACTGGTGACTGGAGTTATTATTGACACACAAAAATCAAAATAATCGTGAGAAAGAAAACTGCTGATGAACGCGATTAAGACCGCCACTCCATTGTTCTATTGTCTCGGCTGCTTGGCTGAGCCTGGCTGGAGGGATCAAATAACCGACTGGTTTGATCTTTCGTCTGTCCGCTAGGCGGAACTACGCCGACCATTGCTGGGTGGAAGATGTTAACCTAGCTCCGTAGTGCAGGCTGGATGCTTGGCTGAATTGGACTAGGCGCTGAGACAGCAAATAATAGCAGCGTTGGTGGGAATGCGAGCGGCCGCAGTAACATCTTCCACCCAGCAATGGTCGGCCTAGTTCCTCCTGGTGGACAGACGAAAGATCAATCCAATCGGTTATTTGATCTCTCCAGCCAGGCTCAGCCAAGCAGCCGAGACAATAGAACAATGGTGTGACGGTCTTATTCGCGTTCATCAGCAGTTTTCTTTCTCACGATTATTTTGATTTTTGTGCTACCTATAATAAATAATAACTCCAGTCACCAGTAACAAGATTCCAGAAACGTGGTGTACTACAGTACCATATAAATGACTTTTTATGATGATTTTCAATTATTTAAAAACATTGTTGACATTCTGAGCCTTTAGGCTAAACTTGGGGTCGCTGAGAACGAATCTGTAATCAGAATTACTCTATCATGAAAAATAACGAAAAAGACCCAGCTGTTGATCTTCTGGCAACTGTTAATAGTCATCCTGCAATGCGGTCGAAACACTTCCAAGCCAGATACCCATCTCAAATGACAACAACGCCAAGCTGTGAGAAACCATCCTGCACTGCGGCGCTAGGTTTACTGCGGCCGCTCGCATTCACACCAACGCTGCTATTATCTGCTGTATCAGCGCCTAGTCCGATTCAGCCAAGCATCTAGCCTGCACTGTGGAGCTAGGTTAAGGGCTCATGAATGGTTTTTTATCACTTTCCACATGTTTACCAAGAATCTGTCTGTCTACTATTGTAATTTCCCAAAAAATTTCACAGTTTCATCAGTCTACTATCATATTTTGAAATTCTGAAGTCATCTTATTGTCAGTAATAGGATTCGTGTACTTTTTTTGTTTGCGGATGATGCCCACATTAGCTTGTTTGCTTGTGTGTGGGTAATTGAAAGTTCGAGAGTGATTCTATAAGACAGAGGTTCCCAAACTTTTTTGACCCACGGCTCCCTTTGAGTACAGACATGGCTTGGCGGCGCACCTAGTAAAATTTTTTTGTTTTGCATTGCATTATTTATTATAATCACATTTTTAGTTTATATTCTTATTCTTAATAGTTATTTCTTAATATACTTTTATAGAAATTTTATGATATAAATATGAATGAAGTGCTTTCTTGAAAAATGTTACACTTAGTTTAGAAAAGTGTATGGCAGCAGTCATGAGCAAAGTTTGATTTAATGGGAGGGATGCACTTGTTTGGCTTTTTTAAGTTCATTGTACCTGGAGTTCATTCTTCAAACTCTTCTCTCAAAGCATAAGTCTTCTTGAATGCTTCAACTTTACTAATCAATTGGAAAATATCCATATTGTTCCTCTGCAAAGACTTGTTTAGAATGTTCAAGTGTTCAAAAATATCTGTTAGGAACACCAGGTTAAGGAGAAAACTTCCATCAATAAACATGTCAGCAAGAACATTATTGTCTCCACTTTGAAATATGTGGATTTCTTCCCTCAGTTAAAATACTCTTAGCAGAGAATTGCCCAGAGATAGCCATCGCGCACTGCTATAGTACAAAAGCGATGAGTGTTGAACACCTGTGTCATCACATAGTTCAGGAAAAAATCGGGCCTTCATTGGTCTGGTTTTGATAAAATTAATTACTTGTATCACGGTTTTTATAACTGCACTCAACTCTGACTGAACTTTGTTGTCCTCAGTACTTCTCGGTGTGAATACAGTGTGTACAAAGAGCGTTTGAGAGATTGCAGTCCTTGGTAGTGGCCCGACATTGACCGGCCACCATCAGTACACACCCCAACACAGTCTTCCCAGTTCATATCATTCTCTGAAATAAAACTATCTCTCATTACCTAGCCGCAGTGCCAGAGCCGCACGACGCACGCACAGACTGATCTGCACTGTTTTTTAGTGTGACTAATAGACAACGGCGGTGCACCTGACACTAGCTCGCGGCGCTCCCGGGCGCCGGGGCGCACAGTTTGGGAACCTCTGCTATAAGATGATCAAACGTCCATTCCTACCGGCGGGATTTGAGCCCGCGACCCTAGCAGACTGTAAGGTACAATGCCTTAAGTCGTCTCGGCTATCCTGGCCGGCATATTAATGGATGGGTTATGTTTTGTTTCATGTCGATCCTGACATTATTTTGTGTAATGTTAAGTTGGGGGTTAGGTTAGGTTAGTTCTAAAAATCATGTTTTATTATTTTTTGATCAAGTAAATCTTGAATTTTTTTTTTGGAATGCCAAACACGATAACACAATACAGTACGATACTTCGCTTTAATGTTATAAAAAACTAGCCGTCAGGCTCGCTTCGCTCGCCATATCAATCTAGCCAGGGGGCTCCGCCCCCTGGACCCCCGACTGGATCGTCCAAGAATGAGATCAGCAGGCGAGCGAACGACTGGATCGTCCAAGAATGAGATCAGCAGGCTCGCTTCGCTCGCCTGCATTTTTCATTTCAGCATTTTTATCATATGCTAGGACAATCTAGTCGGGGGTCCAGACTAAACGGATATGGCGAGCGAAGCGAGCCTGACGGCTAGTAATATAATATTACCAGGATTGAAGTTGCAGTGCCCAATCAATTTTTCCGCGATAAATGCATTTAAATCTTCAACTTGGTGCCAACCCAACAAAGTCAACTCAACTTAATGCCAACCTGACAAAATTATTAATTTAGTTGCCAGTTAACAACTGTTTCGAAGAGGTACTCTATTTAGATTATAGTTCTATAGTAACATATGATATGGAAATTTCAATTATAATTAAGAAATTGGGAGAAGAATATACATGCTAAAAGACGAACTTTAAACCCTTAAAAACAACCCTTAGAGTTAAAATATTGCCAAAAGATTTCTTAGTGCGCCTCTAAAGGGCCAACTGAACATACCTACCAAATTTGAACATTTTTGGTCCGGTAGATTTTTAGTACTGCGAGTGAGTGAGTGAGTGAGTGAGTTTCAATAGATGAAGCAGATACCTCTATCTTTTTCTAGCCCTGCAATGTTGCCAGATCGTTTTTCAAATATGTAGGAATTGAATCAATAAACAAAATATTTTATCTCAATTATGGAAATTTATCAATAAATCATCGGAAAAATGTACTTTCTCAACGAATATAATTGATTATTATAAACAAGAATGAACAGTCAATATTACATCGGATATATTATTTGATTGTAAAATAAAAACTGCTCCACTGAAAGCTTTCACGGTAATGATAATTGATCAATATTATCTAATATCCAATTCAATGAAGCGGCATCACTTGTAGAAAAAACTATGAATAATTAAACTTAAATGTTAATTGTTTTTGCTAATGGTAATGGGTTCCAGATGTAATTTCTGTCTATAAAAATAGATGGTTCATTCCTGTCTTTTTTAGAAAATAAAGTGATTGGGAAATGTATCTACATAGATAGTTTTCCGTTTTATTGATAAGTCTTTTATCTGCTTGTTTCTTTGCCCTACTTATTCTTTGCCCAATTATTCTCACAATAATATGAGTATTATAATTAGACACAAATACACCAATAGTTTCCTTTCTATGAGGCAACGAGCTGTCTCACCAAGTATTTTCACCATAGCAGACAAAAATATTCTCTCTATGAGGCAGTGAGCTATCTCAGTAGAAATATATCTGAAGGGTATTTTTACCTCCAAGATTGAAAACGGCGGAGAAAAGTCTGCTCTTTGATAATGGAAAGGTCCCGAGCCAATCAAGCAGGCTTTCCTTCTAAGGTTGACGCTGGTCACTCCATTTTGTCTCGACATGAGTGAAATCTCTGGTATTTATTCTGCAATGTGCCTTAAGCTGTTTCTATTTCCTGTGGCAGAACTCTCATTGGACAATGAATAATGCTTTGGCTCAAACAAACGCTGCACTAAGCTGATAAGCAGCTTATCGAACTCTAATTCTGTTCTTGTATTGACCATCTAACCTATTCTTTTCACAATCGCCAAATTCACTGAGAAAAGTCCGTATCAAATGTCCCCTTCAACTTGTGCTTTGTCTTATTCAATCTTCCAACCCTTATAAATAATGGAATGTTCACTGCTTAACTCACTTCAACTAATGCTATTATAAGGAATAGAATGTTATTCTGTAAATTGATTGACAAATTACATTTCAAACACACAACTATTATCGTTCTACATTTTTTATTAGGTTTCACTCTTCATTCACAAATTAGAGTTTATTTTTTTCTGGTGCAACATAAAGTTGAACATCACATCAATAGTAATTAGACTATTTTTATGTGTAGAACTATTATTTCTTTTTCCTACAGTTACTCGAAAAAGTGCTAATTCCCGCATCAATTGAGGTCCTGCCTGACATAGGGCACATGAGTCTATGTGCCCTTTTTCCGGCAATCGTTTCAAACGAACTGCCATGATTTCCTGTACATGCTTGCCAACTTTCACATTGATATCTTTTTCCTGTGATGTTTCACATAAACTTGATTGAAGTGATGGCAGCTGATGTTCTTTGAAATAGTTCCCTCGTTCACTGTTCGGAGATTTTATCAAGTGAGCTTGTGAACTGTTAGTGTCATGTTCATGAGATTACTATTTCATAGTTTTATAAAATCATCATGGAAGTAGTAGTTGAACAAAAACGAGACACAAAAATCACACAAATGTGAAACGAGACAGTGCCAAAACTCAAATCTTCAAAAGTCATTTCCCAAAAATGAGATTTTGCCTTATGTGCCCTTTGTACGGCAAGGTCCTCAATTATAGTACGCAAAATACCTTATTCCCACACCCAGTGCGGGAATGTAGATTTGAGTGTGGCAAAGACTTTGTCGCACTCCAAATTTGCAACATAACAACACAAAATAGTTAACACGCTTTATAACGGTAGAGTGCCGCAAAGTAAAAGAAATGTTGGTAAACCTGAATATGTTGCTGGCTGGAAATTTTTGTAAAACAGCTGATTATTACCGTGAGCAAGATATTGAATAACAAACATTAAATAAACAAGAAGTTTTTATAGTATTCAATATCAGTATTTTATTTCTATTCAAGTTATTGTGAACGATTTTTTATGTATGAGATTTTTAACTGGAAGACATGGGAAACATTTATTGGCCATTTCTATGATCAAGGAATCAAGTATTTTTATATCTTCATTTACTTTTGTGGTTAGGTTACTCTTGTTACTGATACTGAGGTTGTGAGTATATTTTCAAAACAATAATGTATCCATTAGGTTTGAAACATAAATATTCACACTTCAAAAAAAGTTATTCAGTTCTTCAACTCCCCGAAACATCTCAACTCACATTTTCGTAGAACAAATTCAATGAATGCTGTTGATGAATTACAAACAGAATACAGAATAGATGTCATTGAATACCATAATCAAAAACATTGGATTTACAATAATATCCTGTTTACTCAACAGTGACTTGAATGATTGAAGTTCAGCATTTCAGGTAAATGTACTGTCTATATAATATAATTCAATCACGTTTTAAAGAATGCAGTATAACCTTACTTAGGCCTATAGGTTTCATGTGGTAGGCTACTGAGTGCTTGGCCAGAAAAGCAGAAAGGCCTAATTGGCACGTTTACTCATGTATTTACAGAAAATCAAGCTGAAACTATATTTTCACACTAATATAGAGTATAATATATCATTCAGACTCAAACTTGAGGATATTTGGAACTGGAATGAATAATACACATGAAAATGTCATAGAATGGTCAGGTTAGACTTAAGTCTGTCCTGAGGGCTGATCACTAGCCTATTCCTTGATCAGTCCTGGGCCGATTAACTTATTTATTCATTTACATTGTAAAGACGTACTTCTGATATTTGCAAGAGCAGTTGCTAAAATCCCTAATTTGCAAATAAATTCACAAATAATTAAGGTCATCCGGCTCACAAAATTCCTGGGTTCAAACCGCAGCTTTAGCTCAGTGGTAGATACATGAATTTTCCAAATATAATTAATCACCACAGGGCTCAATGACTGGTGATTAATAATTCTTACCGCTGCTTCTATGAAGTTCTTGAAGAATACCAATGAGGAAATCAAAAGAATAGTTGATGACTGATTATCAGTAACCATGTACACAATAGGGAATAATAAAGACCAACTATGGTTTTTTCTAGTTGATCCTTAAAACGCTTGTTATGAATACAGGTATTCACCAATTTATTCTTCCGAAATTCCTTAGAACTTACAACGCCAGTTCTTGAAGCTCTCTGGATCCTTATATGATATAACTGGAACCTTATTAATATAATTATCAATATATTTTTTCTGGCAGACTAATGTGACTATCATCAAAGGATGATAAGTACTGAATGTTCTTAACAAGATCAATATTAATTGATTTAATAATTTTATATGCTGCAGACGAATATTTCTTGGTACCAAGACAGCTCAAACTGTATTTATCACGAGATGAGTTAGGATAAAATAAACTTTTATGATTTTGTATGCTGACATAAAACACAAATATATTCCCATAAAACAATATATAAATAAAATATTCTATATCTATAATTTCCAATATATATAAACTCTTCAACAGTTTAACAATTATCACAAGGTTTAATAGCATTCACAATAGTGAGCTTTAAAATTTATAAATATATATTATGTTTAATACTGATGCGTGGACTTCAAGTTAATTCATAACTCTACCATTTAAAACCTGTTTGGTCTATAGATTTGATATGACTTACTTTGATCAATTAACAAAATAATAATTGTCAAATTAATATTCAAAATATAAGATCTCAGGGTTTTATAATGAGTTCGTGCCATGCATGGAAGTAAGCTTCCCACATAGATCAAATAAATTCATAAAATGTTCTTACAAACTATGTGATAGCACTCAACACATTGCGAATTTTCCTTGTCTTAAGTTAATTTGTATATATTGCGCTTTGATTTATTCCCCAACTATGAACAGAAAGGCCTTATAACGAGCTCGTTTGATTTACCACTCACATTAATGATGTTCTTGACGGTCTCGTAGATTGAATTAATTATTTTCAATAATTAATTATGCAGGTCCCTTTCGTCTCTGCTGGGCTCATGTGTGGTCCCGATTTCTTATAGATTACTTTCCGTATTAAAATGTATCTATGGGAATTGATTACAATTAAGAACTCTTCAACAACACTGAGTTCACAGATAATTTAACATTAATCACAAATATTTCACATTTAAAAGAGGGATAGGCTTGATAATTTAAAAATTTAAAGGAAGAAAGAACCCTAAACTCCATGTGCATCCTCTCAGAACGAGATCACAAGCCAGAAGAAAGTGGTTTTGAGAAAAATTTTATCTCTTCCTTGAACGATTTGTAAGCTTCTTTTTGATTGGCTTTTAATTTAGTAAACTCAATACAATTGGTTGCTTCTGAATCAGGGCTTCTTCAACTTTATAATAGAAAAAATAACTAAAAGTTTTTATATAAATATATGGAGTGATTGTCTTAAACTATTTTGATAAATAAATCGTGATATACGATGTTAACAAACAATATACATTTAGTTTTTTATATGAGTTTTGTATACTCTTGATTTTCGTGTTTTTTTTAGATTGTAATAAATATTTATACAGCAATAATAATTGTCCGTATTTCTATACATAAACCTCCCTTAATATATATAATACATCTTTTGTGAGTAAACTTTATAATTCAACCTATACTGGTTGCTCGAACAATCAGCTGATTCGCTAGGTATTGAATCAAATAACTATCGATTTATTCTAGATCGATTGATTCATTTAAAAGTGTAAACAAATAATTCTAACCTCAATGTACGTGCAAACTGTTATTTTTTATGATCTGCCAGTAATAAATAAGCCGCTTTATAATTTTCAATTCTGCCAATGGATTCTCATTAGTTGTTGAATCACAGTTATGCATGTTTTTCCTTATCATTTTAGATAAAACGATTACTCTTTATCACTAACAACATTCGATTTTATTTGAGTGGTTCCTCGACTAGGTTAACTTTCTTTTCCATTTTATAATTCTATTAAAATTCACCAGTTCATTTCAAAATATTTTGTGGTGCTAAAATACCACGTGACAACATTAATACAAAAATTGAAACATAATTTCATAGCATTGATTGCATAGACAAATCAAACAATAAACAAAATTAATGGGCACCGTTTAAGTATAAGCAAAGTTTTGCTGAATAACTTTTGTGTTTTCAGATAGGAGAATATCAAACTGTTAGTCATGGGTAAAGTATAACGTTGTGAGGCTCATTGATGACTCAAAATACATATCCAGACAAGTGATATGGCCATTTCTACACTTCCTGATGACTTCTTGTAGATTAAGTATTATTGACCGACCGAAGTGAGATCTAAGATTCAAGTCGAAGGTTTGGCATTTCTCTTAATGTTTAAATGTTTGAATGTTTAAATATTTAAATGTTTATATGTTGCACATTTACGGTGAAACGCAGTAATAGATTTTCATGAAATTTGACAGTTATGTTCCTTTTTTAATTGCGCGTCGACGTATATACAAGGTTTTTGGAAATTTTATATTTCAAGGATAATATAGAAGGAAAAAAGGAGCCTCCTTCATACGCCAGTATCAGAGTGAAAATCAGAATATAGAATTATTCATTATAAATCAGCTGACAAGTGATTACACAGAAGTGTGGAGAAGCCAGTCTATTGCTGTATTTCCATAAGGTCTATAGTTTCAGTCAGGTACTTGTGGATGAGAATACTGCGTGAGGTCTACTGTTAACAGAACTACTAGTTATAATTGAATCTCATATAACTTTATAATATTCATTCTATTGTCATTTAGACTGAATTTGAAATAATTCTGTTGTGGAATGGTTACAATATTTTTTATCAGCATTAAAAATACTACAGATTTGCACTAACATTTTATTTAGTATAGGTCATGTTCACCTCACCGCCTTTTACTAACTTTCCACATTCTATGGTAACTGTAGGAAAAATTTAATGTGCAATACCTGCACAAAGCTTCTTTGCTGCACTCAAGAAACCATCATTCCGCACTCGCCTACGGCTCGTGCATAAACGTTTCTTTCGGTGCAGCAAAGTGGCACTTTGCGCACTAGTTGCACAAATAACTATTGAGATTGAAAATTAAGACTTTTGTGAGGTGATTTTTTTTTGGATATTTTATAGTTCTAATTGTTCATAAACAAAAGTTATCAATGATCTATTTGAATAATTTATTATTCTGAATAGCGGGGACCGAGCTTCGCTCTGGATTACAAAAGCATAAAAAATGTATCACGAAAGAAGAAATTATAATAACATTCATTCAGGAGTGTTCTATCTAATCACAGTAAATTAATCACAGTAATTAAGATACCGACACGGTACAGCGCGGCTGACTCTCTTCACAATAGTAAACAGTAAAAATCTGGTGTGGTACACTCACACAACTTTCCTTGCTCATATTTGAAACTACGATCAGACTTCTGTATATGTGTATAAATAATTGTTTTCAGAGTACTTTCTCCTTTGTGTAAATTGTGAAATTCGATGATTTTTTTTTTGGTCGTCATTTTTTTTTAATTTGTCAAAACAGCTGTTCCACAGATGAAATATCTTGACTATGTGTTCTTTTTATGAACTGCGCTACCTACCTACTTACCTCATGCACGAGAAGGAGGTTACTAAGTCCATTTCTCAAGGGGTGGACCCCGCAATAGTTTCTCAGAAAGGAGACTCATGCCAGTTGATTGGGCTTGTAAATAACTTGCTATCCATGGTATAAATTTGAAGAAAATCGTGAAAAACATGGTTTTTAAGTAATTATACGCCATTTTTCTCAAGAATATTACGGAGCTCCTGCTATTTTCCCAGAAATGAGACTCATGTCAGTTGATAGGGCTTATAAAAAGCTATCCATGGTATAAATTTGAAGAAAATCGTTAAAGCCGTTTTCGAGAAAAACGTGAAAAACATGGTTTTTTAGTAATTATCTGCCATTTTTTCCGCCATCTTGAATTGAATTCTATTGAATTTCTTGCTGTCGGATCCTCGTCGTAAGTTAATCTGTTAATTAGGAATGGAGATATCGTGTTCACACACACACACACACACACACACACACACACACACACACACACACACACACACACACACACACACACACACACACACACACACACACACACACACACACACACACACACACACACACACACACACACACACAACGCACACATACACACAATTGAAACGTCTAGAAAACTTGAAATTTGGGTACCTTAATTATTTTTGGAAAGCAATACTTTCCTTACCTATGGTAATAGGGCAAGGAAAGTAAAAAGGAAATCAATTATCTCTATAACCATTAATCAGAGAAAAATCTATCATATGTCATTCGATTCGTTACATTATTGACTACAATATTAGTGGAATTCATTTTCTCAATAAAATAAACTGTTTCCTTGATAAAATAATTATATGATTGTTTTGTAGAGTGAGAGGACTGTATCTAAACTATTATTGTATTTAATGAAAATACTTGCCAAGCTGTAATTAAAAGAAATATTTACTGTGAGCAAAGCTATGGAAATTCTCAAATTAGTATAGATAATAGACTCACCAGTTGTAATTTTTATATGTGCCAAATTATCAATTATAAGGTATTGGAATCGAAATACAGGATGGAATATAGAAATGAGAAGGATAAATACCTTTGGGAAAGTAAATACCTTTCTGATACTCTGATACTGTGGCCTGGTGATGATTACAAGCTGCTTGGCACTATTAATTTCACTGCTCCTTGCTTCTCCCAAATATTCACGATATTCATTAAACACTTCAATCAACTATTGACATATAATGTCTGGACAAATAACAAAATAACAAATAAGGTAAGCCGGAACGGTCTGGTTTTGTACACTCTTGAATCTGTCTGCTTTCTTTTCCGACTGACTAGAAAGCCTGGGCTGACGACAGTTTTCGACAATCCACCGCCAGGAGGCAGCACCGCACGGAACAGCGCTACATGGACGCGCTCAATTCAAGAATGGCCACACAATGATAAAATTTGGGGGTTTTTCGATTTGATTTTTTGTTTTCTCCGATTAACTTTGAAGCAGATGATTAATATTAAAAAGAAAAATAATCCAAACAATTAATGTCAGCAATTTCATTACTAATCCATTGATGTGTATTATTATGTATTTGTGATTCAATTTGACGCTATGGAAGGGGAAGCAGCCGACGCGGCTGACTCCCTTCACCATAGTAAGCAGTAATATACCTCTAGTACTGCTTTCTAAGTTGCATCTTATTTACACTATGGCGCTCGAAACAATCAATTTTGTCTATTGTTTTGACATGCGCTGAAAATAAATTCCCACTTTTTAATTCTCTAAATATTATAATTTTCGAGATTCAACCAAGTTTATTACAGCAATTCAGCTTTCATTGCTAGTTCAAGAAATCAATATTTTCTACGTGAATTAATTATTATAATGCCACTATTAAAATACAGTCATTATTGATGTCTATGTTTTGATTGAAATGTGATAATTAACTCATCATTTCGTTAATTATGCATTCTATGACAGAAAAAGATATTGTTTGCAACCGATAAGATATTCATACTATTACATAATATGATAAATATTTATTTATATATATATATATATATATATATATATATATATATGTGTGTGTGTGTGTGTTCGATCATAAATCTATGTTACAATTCATCATAAGTTATGAATGTCAAAAACTGAGATAAATCATAGATTACAATAGTGTTAACAGTGGCAATTTCTTGAAAAATCATAGCGTGCAGTGTTTGCTGTTTTCCACAGTTAATATTCTCCAAGCCAAGTTGATAATATACCTACAGTTGAGACAAACTATATATATGACAGCTGAGGCATAGAAATTATACACTGGGCTTGTTGAGTTGAAACTTTCTATGATTCTCTCTGTAAAAGTAGCTCATCTTCCGTTCTTACTAGTTGAATCTACATATCTAAACAGTCCAATATGAAAATTCAGTATATTCTAAAGTTGAAAGCCATGCAAACATACAAATTAATGAAGAGTAAGCATTTATAAGAAGTAGGAAAATCATGAAAGTGTTTAACATTCTACCCTCGTAATCACAAGTTGAACAAGTAGGATAGAAAATTGAATATTCAATTTATTGAAAACTAGATGTACAGTTCATTGGAGATGGAAAATTCGTAAAGAATCATGAACCAAGTTCAAAGTAGCCTACCGTATTAGATGAATTTAGAGATGATTCATCATATTCTATTATTTGTTAACACATCAATGCCACAACTCCACTCATCTTGTCATTCATTACACAAGGGCCTCAATGAGAACTTTATAAATGGAAGTAAAGCATGAGCAGAATCATACTGGAATTACAAGGTTGGCAGAAGCTATTCTTGATGTCGATTAATGTTGATTTATATTGGTTTTGCTTCGGGCACCAAAAGAAAAGACCAATTTCTATTTATATGTTGAAGCACTCAAATTAAATCTATTAAACATGATTTCTTATGACTTTGCATTCACAGATTCAGTTGGGTGAAGCTATTTGAAAAATGTACGGTATCTGATTATCAATATTATAGTTTTCACAGCATTCTAGTTCATTGTGATCGTTGAAGGGTTGAAGTGAGTTAGTTCAAGTGAATTTTAGTACAAGTATTTTGTGGTTATGATGTGCTCTTCTTTATTTTCTATCGATGTTTTGATCCAGTAGAGAAAATTGAAAATGTTAGTTTTACATATTAAAAGCTTTAAAGGTACGGTAACATGAATTTGATAAGCCCAGTATCAAATTAATCAATGCTGTTTTTCATTGTATCGCTTGTATTGGTACATGAACTGTTTGCAATTCATCACTATTCTCTCAAGAATTAGTTTGTTCTGAATTTCATGATCTGAAAATTCAAATTTAAATGCTATTTGAATGATGTTCACATTATTCCATCTGTTATTTTACAATAATTGTTACATTGGAGAGTCCAGCAATTTAATTCATTTGGAAGTAGAAGGAAATAAATCACAGTGCAAATGGAACAGTGGATAGTCACTTTGAAATTCAGTTGCTCAATTCATTTCGGCTTGATACTATCATTTTCAATTTGAGTTGATCAGAGATATGCATTGTATATAATGTTCATATTTTAGTTTGACTAATCTCTTATCACAGTCTCGCTTTCATTCATAAACATGATAATCCTAAGTATGTTGATTACCTTAAGGATGTAGCTTATCTTTCGTCGAACAATGAACAATACAAAGAATTTTCATTGAATTATTGTAGGTACTATTATGATGATCATTGGAATTTCTGCTTGTGATTGGGAAAAAGTCATATTGAGAGCCTTGAAATTCGTACCTATTAGAAAAAGTTGCATTATCCCTAGAAATTTTGTTATCTGTTTCAAATACCTTTTACTTTTATTTTCAAAAATCTTTACTTTAATTTCATTAAATACCTACCCTATTGTTTTCTTTGTTCACCCGATCCGATGATATTCATTCCATTATCAAGAGTTTGAATTATAAAGAGTAATCAAACAAGAAGAAACTATAGCAAAAAAACTATGAAATGAAATTTTGAATCTTCATTTTTCACAAAATAAGGATAAGATGAAGAAGTCGGACACGTCATAATCTACAAACTTTATTGAAGTACATCAATATCTGAAACTAGAGTAGTTATATTGTGATACGTCTGACTCGTATTAAGATGGCACACTTCAAATTAATAAATTCTGTGAGCCTACTAAGAATACTATACAACGAAAGACTGATTTTTATCATCAGCGTAGTTAAATCAAGAAAATTATGATATTCTGTAGAGTATTGAAAAGTGAAAATCTAGATTCAGAACATGACAAAACAATAGACAAAATTGATTGTTTCGAGCGCCAAAGTGTAAATACGATGCAATGTAGAGACCAGTACTATTACTGCTTACTATGGTGATGGGAGTCAGCCGCGTCGGCTGCTTCCCCTTCCATAGCGTCAAATTGAATCACAAATACATAACAATACACATCAATGGATTTGTAATGAAATTGCTGACATAAATTGTTTGGCTTATTTTTCTTTTAAATCATCTGCTTCAAAGTTAATCGGAGAAAACAAAAAATCAAATCAAAAACCCCTAAATTTTATCAAGGAAACAGTTTATTTTATTGAGAAAATGAATTCCATTAATATTGTAGTCAATAATGTAACGAATCGATTGACATATGATAGATTTTTCTCCGATTAATGGTTACAGAGATAATTGATTTCCTTTTTACTGTTTACTATTGTGAAGAGAGTCAGCCGTGCTGTACCGCGGCATCAAATCAAATCGCAAATACGTAACAATATATATATCAATGGATTTGCAATGGACGTGGCTACATTAACTATTTGTCTTATTTTTATTTTAAATCACTTGCTTCGAAGTTAATCGGAGAAAACAGAAAAATCAAATCACAACCCCCCTAAATTTTTACATAGGCCTATATATTATTCTATCAAGAAAACGGTTCGTTTTATTGAAAAAATGAATAGAACTCTTTCCGATCAATGGTTACAGAGATAATTGATTTCCTGTGATTACCTGCATTTTTCAACTTCGAGGGTGGCTAGGGGGGAAAGCTCCAAAGGGATTTCTTGGGACTTTTGGGAGAATGACCCTCTGGGAGGGTTCTATCGATGGTGGGAGATTCTGCTTTTATTCAATTTTCGGATCGAAAAAACCTTTATTGACTGGGCTAACGGTGACGTATAGCCAAACTATGTAACACAAACTTGTTCTGATACATGCAAGCTTCCTTTTTCTGCTTTACAATTATCAGAGGGTTCGAATAATACAAGCATTTTGCCATTTAAAATCAAAAACCTAACCCCCTAACCTACCCTTTCACCTTTCAAACCCTAGGATTCTTCATCTTTTAGGTCGTGTTTATACTTTTTGTGTAGTTGAGAAGTTGATATTGTGGTAATTATTCATATTGAATGAAAAAGTCTAAGAAATTGTCAAAAAAACCACTGATTTATTGATAATTAGAAAGACCGGTTTCGGTTATTACACCATTGTCAATCTCTGATAAACTAAAACTAAATACAAGAGCAGCAGAATTTATACTAGTAGGCGAGTACTGCTATTGGTCGAGGGCATGAACGCCTGCCATTGGCCTAGCTAGACAGTTTCCTCCCACTCAACGGTGTTACAAAATGGCGGCTTAAGCAACAGAATCGCCATGATAATAAAATTTACTTTCAGTACAAAATAAGAACCAAGAAAACAAGTGTGAAAGATAATAAAACAGTATGTAAATGGAAAAACTATTGAATAATGTATGCTTACAATTTTAAGATAAAACTAAATTCGTAGTGTTGTATTGGTTGAAATAAATCTGGTCATTTAAACTATACTGGGAATTTTCCTTAATTACTCTTGTTATTTCTAAAGCCTCTAGAATATTCAAAGATCTGCCTTTGTCATTAACATGCAGAAACTCAACATTCTCCCTAACTGTGAACTTTTGGTAGAGAGTTAGTGGGGAGGATATTTTTAATATTCTTCCCGAAGAATGGACATTGATATGTCCAAAGCTCCACCAATTTATGTAGATGCATAACAATATGATTATTATCTATAGTTATTATATTACAAACTGCTTTTTCATATCATATACAGTTCAATAATTATTTTCTTAGCCTATATTATGTAAATTCATCTATAATTTTGCTGTATTGTAAGCTATTGTATATAAGTGTATAAGCCAGTATATATTGTAATCTACATAAATAAAGTACTCGATCAATCAATCAACTTGTGATTATTTGTTATCAAATGTTCTGCAAAGTTAGATTCCCCATTTTGTTTATTCCAATCTCTGATGTGTTCTTTAATTCTACTTTTGAAACTTCTACCAGTCTGACCCACATAACAAGCATTACAATCATCACATTTAAGTTTGTACACCCCGCTTTTATCCCAAATATCAATTTTGTCTTTACTCCAGCTAAATAGACTATTTAAAATCGGTTTATACTTTACAGTTTGGCTATACGTCACCGTGAAATTTTCGGGAATACGATATTTTGCCTATCTAACTTCTATGCCCTATCTTGTGTTCTAACAGAACACAATTCTCTAAAATACTCATGTTTATATTTCACAGCTATATGTCATCTTATGAATTTCGGGGATGCGATATTTTGATTTTTCACATACTCACTCGCTCACTCACTTTTTTACTATCCACAGCTGTTTCAGCCAAGGATGAATTATTATTATCCTTTTAATGTCGTTCAGCGAGTTTTCTCAAGGATGAGACCTAGTGCAATCGAATTTTTATATAATAAATCTACTATGTTCCAAATTTCCTGAAAATCGTTAGAGCCGTTTTCAAGGTCCGTTAAACATAAATAACCAGATATAAATATATAAAAATACAGAAATTGCTCGCATATAATAGGATATATCTGTATGTGACCGGATCTCGAAAACGGATATAACAATTCTCACGAAATTAGGAACATAGTAGGTTAATGTTATAAAAATTCGATTGCACTAGGTCTCATCTCTAGGAAAACTCGCTGAACGACATTAAAAGGATAATTCATCCTCGGAAAAACAGCTGAGATTTTTGTCGTTTTTGGATATGAAAATGAGTGGGCGAGTGCGACTGTGGAAAGTCAAAATATTACATTCCCGAAATTTACAAGCTGACGTACAGCCAAACTGTAAAATATGAAAACGAATTTGAGGGTTTGAAAGGTGAAATTAATTATAATTAATTAAAAATAATAATCATATTCAAAAAATAAACATATTTTTGTGATGTTTCCAAATTCATCAAATAGTTGAATTTCCTTTTAATTCATCAAAACTAAAACCTTTTTAGCAGATGCACACAGCTGTTGGTTGGTCTTTGCTTGTGTATATTCTGTTTAAAGTGATGAGACACGTAGCCAATGACCATAAATTTTCAATGTTCATAGTGTATTCCTTTTTACTTTCCTTGCCCTATTACCATAGGTATGGAAAGTATTGCTTTCCGAAAAAAAATAAAATTAAGGTACCCCAATTTCTAAATTTCTATACGTTTCAAGGTCCCCTGAGTCCAAAAAAGTGGTTTTTGGGTATTGGTCTGTGTGTGTGTGTGTGTGTGTGTGTGTGTGTGTGTGTGTGTGTGTGTGTGTGTGTGTGTGTGTGTGTACACGATATCTCATCTCCCAATTAACGGAATGACTTGAAATTTGGAACTCAAGGTCCTTCCCCTATAAGGAAGCGACACGAACAATTTCGATCAAATGCAATTCAAGATGGCGGCTGAAATGGCGAAAATGTTGTCAAAAACAGGGTTTTTCGCGATTTTCTCGAAAACGGCTCCAACGATTTCGATAAAATTTACACCTGGAATAGTCATTAATAAGCTCTATCAACTGCCACAAGTACCATATCTGTAAAAATTTCAGGAGCTCCGTCCCATCTATGCAAAGTTTGATTTTAGATTCCCAATCATCAGGCTCCAGATACAATTTAAACAAAGAAATTCAAGTGGAAAAGATCGAGCATGAAAATCTCTACAATTAATGTTCAGTAACATTTTCACCTAAAATTAAAAATAAGCTCGAAATTCGAGAAAATGTGATTATCCAATAATTGCAAACTGTTGGCAACTGTTGATTATATTAAATGACTAGCCGTCAGGCTCGCTTCGCTCGCCATATCCGTCTAGCCAGGGGGCTCCGCCCCCTGGACCCCCGACTGGATCGTCCAGGAATGAGATAAGCAGGCTCGCTTCACTCGCCTGCATTTTTCATTTGAGCATATTTATCATATGTTAGAACAATCCAGTCGGGGGTCCAGACTAAACGTCTGGCTAAACGGATATGGCGAGCGAAGCGAGCCTGACGGCTAGTAATATAATATTCCCAGGATTGAAGTAGCAGTGCCCAATCAATTTTTCCGCGATAAATGCATTAAAATCTTCAAATTGGTGCCAACCTAACAAAGTCAACTCAACTTAATGCCAACCTGACAAAATTATTAATTTAGTTGCCAGTTAACAACTGTTTCGAAGAGGTACTTTAGTTATGCGAGTGAGTGAGTGAGTCAGTGCCATTTCGCTTTTATATAAATATAGATTCACTATGAAGAGATAGCAAACCTTGTATGTCTCCAGCGTTATTGTCCTGTCACCAGCTGACTCAGATCTTTGTTTATAAGTGGACTTGAGATGCGCGAGAACACTAGCGTCAGGTGATCAATAATTCTCAAAACTGCAAGGAAAGTTGTGTGAGTGCGCTACACCAGATTTTTGGATAGTAAAATTAGAAGTAATTCTCAAGTGAAAACTTAATCATATAGTTGTGAATTTTAATCTAAATTTTTACTCTAAAAAGTCCGAAATAGTAACTAGATTCTATTATTGTAGAATAGTAAATGGTAAAGTAACAAATATTGTAGCAAACATAGTATATCATTCTATAAACTATAAACATATTATAATTTTCTCTTTCTTTATAAAATTTGTATGCCTTTGTACTTCAGAGCAAAGCTCGGTCCCCCGATATTTCTAGTAATATGTGTGAAATTGGCTGTACATAAAAGTTAGTAAGTTCTCATTAAAGTATGAATCTGTTCTAGCAGCTCATCAGTGACTATCATTGACTCGAGAAGGAAAATCAATCAGAATATTTCAGTAGCTTTTCTCATTGTGATACAAAACTTCGCAGTTCTGAGATGCATGTTTCACGAAAGACAGTATTTGACAGGCACTTCATTTCGAAAATGATTGAATCGGGAAAAATGATTGATTGTATGTTTTTTCTCTGTTACTGAAATTGTTTTTAGGTGGGATTGACAATTCCTAAATTCCTTTCCAATTATTTATGAGTCCTCGATATCAATGTCTGTTCTACTAGTTAGTTGGTACATTTTTTATAAGTATTTTGTCAGGGACTTCCTTACTATGATGATGAGATTCAGGTTATAAAGTCAGCATCTGATCAGCATTAGTTTGTAATCCTTAAATGTCATCATCATAAATATATTATATTTTATTAAATTTTGACGAATGAAATAAATCTCGATCATTATCAACAAGAGTCAAAAATTAATATCATATCAGATTTATCGGGATACTTGAATCACAGCAATATACTTAATTAGGCGTCGAAGAAGGAAAAGTGGCAAATGCCTTTCTATAATTTCCACTGACTTTATAATGCGATACTCTTCATATAAAGTTATAATTTTAATATTATAACTAATAATCATTTATCAGTCACATATGAATAGAAATATATCTATTATGAATCCTCGTCAAGGTATAAAAAGCATGTATCAGATACATTTAACATGAATCATTTCTGACAAAATTGGAGAAGTCCAAATATTATAGATATTTCTCCACCAATCCACTTATTGTTCAACAATAAAGATTATTATTATCATCACTGAATGAGAAGATAATTTTTCACTTTATATGGGTTGGAAGAGCACAGTGGGTCTGCCAACTCAGAAAGACTAAAGAAACGGCTGTATTTATTGAAAACTCAATTTTTCAATTGTCTTTATAAATATCGTGGTCTTCATTATATAGAAAACTATCATTTTAAGATCGTAGGTAAATACTGTAATGTCAACAAATGGTAAATCATGAGTGATGATAATAGTATCGAGTGACCTGGCTGGCTGAGATCAGTTGTCAGAGTTTTCAGGTCACAACTGATCAATTTCAGGCCTCTGACATGTCCTAAAGACTGCTTTGATAATCATGAGTATCAAATAGCAATATTGATTGATATCTCTATCGATATTGAACCTGTTCAAAGTGAGCATAATGAGAGAATCAACTATCTCTTAAATATATAGGAATTTTTTTAAATATAATTATGACGCCAGTGAGACACGAAAACCTGGTGTACGGCTACCAAAATCTGATGTCCCGATTGTCACTAGTCTAAGGAAAGCAAGGAATACTAATGCCCACCGACTCTGTAAGACACTTAGTTCCAGCTTATGCAATACAGGCCTCACAGTTCCATAATTTTCCATTGTTTGCTTTTATTGATGGTATTGCTAACGGTTAAAGGCCATTCCACACAGCACGTGGCGTGCGTGG
The DNA here is from genome assembly GCF_014356525.2 of Nilaparvata lugens. NCBI lineage: Eukaryota > Metazoa > Arthropoda > Insecta > Hemiptera > Delphacidae > Nilaparvata > Nilaparvata lugens. The sequence continues at coordinate 44,989,663 of NC_052508.1, forward strand.
CTGGACGCACGCTAGCTACTTTTCAAAACATCGCTTCCTAGCTAATCAAATGAAGCAATTCACATAGCAGCCACGGCCACGCGGCAACGCTTGCTATACTAGCCAAGCGTGGCTACCGTTCGCTCTCTGAGCGATCTTTTCAAACGTGTCCGGCCACGTTTTGGTCCGAGCATGCGCAGAACGTATACTAGACGTATACTATCGTATAGAACGTATACTATCATTGTCAGCCTGAAGGTCGCGCATTAAATGATGGAATTCGCCATAGGTCTTCCTTTTTTTATTGATTGGATGTACCCACTGGTCCCGTGCTGTCACCGAATACAATAAAACCAGCTCATTATCACTACTACTGCTGCTGTTGGAGTCATCAAACCAAGGTAAGCCACAAGAAAATCCAGATTCACACAACGGGACCGTCGGAGTTGACATCTTCCTGCATACTGACGGGAAACGTGGCCGGTATAGCATCGCAACAGTCGTGGCGGTGTGAATTGGCATGTGGCTAGCGTAGCCGGCGTGGCGTGCGTCCAGCCACGCACGCCACGTGCTGTGTGGAATGGCCTTAACTGAACTATTTTTCGAACTATTGACAGTTGCTGATGAGAAGAGTAGCTTTGCAATTGGGAGGTGGGTGGTTTATGGTGAGGTGTTGTGGTGTTGCAGGAGTGATCGCGGCTTCCAGGATGCAGTGCACATCACAGCGATCCTCGGCGAGTCAGTGGTGTTCAACTGCCCCGTCGAGTTCCCGGCCGACCACGCCGTGCCCTATGTGTTGCAGTGGGAGAAGAAGGTAGGCGAAACGGTAGGCCAAACTCCACTTCACACACAGTATATATTCTCTCTCTGTTCCGTTACCTTATTATTCGACTATTATTTGAGAGCAGATAATTGATTTGCATTTTGAGATTGATATATTCGATTGGTTTTGACTGAGTATTATTGATTGATTGGCTTGTTATAACAGTTTTTTCACTGTTCATATCTTCAGCTGGTGGCGCCTCCTACTCCTCATCCTCCTCCTCCTCCTCCTCCTCCTCCTCCTCTCCTCCTCCTCCTCCTCACAAGTCCTACAAACTTACTCACAAGTCCTACAAACTTACTCTCCCACAAAATTGAAATGTTAACAAATAGTGTAGTGTTACAAATAATATTTCATCACTTTCCATCAAAACTAACCTGTCAAATATAAATGTTTGTTACTACATAATATACGTAACTGATTTTCTATCATTCCTATATGAAATATATGGTTATTTTATCATCATCCTGACAAAACACTCAAGTCAAATAATTTAAAATATTATTACGAATAGAATTGATTGATTTATTATCATCTGTACAAAACTACCCTGTCAAATATTGAAATTAAAATTAAAAACTTAGGCAAATCTATACGAAAGTATATTAACATGTTCAACCATTTATCAATGCCCGTCTAGTTCATGTTGATTGACGTAATTTGAAATTCTAACAAGTGAATAACAATTGTGAGCATAACAACAATATAATGATTGAATCACTCTTTCGGTTATCATAACCATATTCATTAAATTGACAATAAAATAATTTTAGTTGAAAAACCATCAGTGAACGATTACAGTAAACAATATACTGTATACCATACAATTCAATAAACAATATTAACCCATTCCCAATTTAGAAGCTGTTTCGACAGTTAACTTTCATGAATTATTTTTCAATAATATTTAAAAGTTCAAAACTTTACGTAGGCTTCTCAAACCCCAAGATTTATGTATACTTGAGAATTTACAACAAAATAAGAGTATTATACTAATGATATTAATTGGACTCTTCTCAAATATTCTCATTATAGATTACTGAATATACTTAAATAAAGCCAAAATGTAGAATTCCGTTTTGGATGGGTTCAACTAGTCAAATATTTCAACAACAAAATCAATGTTGATTTAATCCAAAATAATTTTTATTTCGGAGTTTTGAGTTCTTTAGAAACTATTCCTAACCTGGAATATACCAAACATTCATCATTGATTGGATTATAATAGTTATTCATACCAAATAACCCACTTTTTTAGTATACAAATAACGAATTAACAAACAAGAATGATCTTCAGAAAAGAGGACATTTAGATATCGGTTGATCAGAAACCAGCAAACAAACAATCTATTAGCTTTTACTATAGTCTGTTCCAATTCGCTAACAGTCTACACGGCGGGTCTTAATAGGGAGGGACCACTCGCTGTTTGCGATGGTGCAATTTCCATTGCAATTGGAAACAAACACATAAGATAATCAAGAAATTGAATTAGCCGCGCAGAAACGCTGTCAGGTGTGTGTCACTCCTCATTAGATTGCAGTGCAGTGCAGTGCAGTGCAGTGCAGTGCAGCGGCCAGTCCCCAGTCCCACAGCAATCCGCAATGCAATGCAATGAATGCATCCATTCTCTCCAAACTGTCAGCATCAATAGAATGGGAGGCATCCATGATAATTATATGTAATGCTGCTGGTTTTAAGTGAATCTCACTACAGCATACAGCCACTCACTAGCTAATTCATTACTCTTGGTCTCCAATTATAATTGCTGGTCATCCGGCACTCGTGAGCTTAGTTTGCTATCCTCACTCTCTCTCTTTCTCTCTCTCTCTCTCTTACCCGTTCGTGTGTTAATGAGAAGGATATTTTTAATCCTTCTTAAAGAATCGACAATTATTTGTTGAAACACCGCCGATTCATGAAGATTATTATATTATCGTTATTCTAATTGCATTCTATATTTATTCTCATTGATTAATTATTTATACTTTGTGAAATTCGTTGAATAACTAGCATTATCGTCATTCAATGTAAATTAGTGTATAAGCCAGCAAATATTGTAACATACATAAATAAATAAATCTAATCTCTCTCTCTCTCTCTCTCTCTCTCTCTCTTTTTATTAGCAGCCGTGTTTGGCGTGCAAAATTAAGTTGTAAAATAGATTGTTGAGGGTTTCAGATTTTTATTATCAACATGAATAATTAGACTAGGAAATTGTTAGCATCTGAAATTCTCTCACATACGTGGAAAGTGGAAGAGCAATTAAAAAATTGTGCTATATAACAAACTCTTGTGGGTTCGGAATTATTTTCATAATAAATTAAGTACTTGAAGATTGTTAACATTCGAAATACGTTTGTGTGAAAGAGTCATGATGGATTAATTGAGTAGTTTCGCCCGTACTTTGAAAGATTTGAGATTAGTCTCAACCAGTTAATTATCAAAATGGGGAAAAATACGGCTGTTACACATTACTTTCAATATTCAGTAAACCTCAGTACACTCTACTAGATATTACTATCAATTACCTCCCTCATAACTCATTGTGGATTATCCCTCCCTCTTACCTCTGTCAAAAATGGAAACTACCACAAAACTCTAAAATAAATGCTGCCCTACTATTATAAGATTCAAATGCATTATTGAAATAAGAATATGTTTCAAAATATTGAAGAATATGTTGAAAATTTTCAAAATATTAATTTTTTTCATCTTGATGGAAGATAAGGAAGAATCATAACTTGAAAAAATAAAATCCCCAAATTGAACCCCAATATTCAAAATATTCCATCCAATTACAAAGAATTTATTATTTTTTCAATTAATTTTAATAATTGAAAATAATATGATATTAATAATAATTTTTATAAAATGTATATTAATAAAATCCCATTTATCTAAAATTGAATAATAATAAATTATCCATCTTTAGTCTGGATACTGCCTTGAAATTGATAACAAAATATTCCCTTTGATTCCTATGAAAGAGCCTTGACCTCGACCTTGACCTTGGGGACCAGCGGCGTCACGACAGCCGTATGGAAGCGCGCCACCAGCTCAAAATTTGCGCGCCAAAACCGTAAACCCTTGTCTTGGAAGATCTTACTAAACCAACTCGAAGCTTGGCAAAGATCTTCACATTTCTACTCTCGACTTTACGTTTAGTTTGTAATGTTTACGTTGTTGATTTTCGCATACTGCCAAATGATAAGAAGCTTTCTCGTACCAGGTTAGAACCTTTAGACGTTCTGCTGCAATGCAAAACTGAATAGACTTGTAGTTGACCAAGCTATCCAAACAACATCAGAACGTGCAGCTATGGTTTAGAATTGTTATCACTTCTTCTCTAACCAACCCCCTCCCCCTTCACTTCTTCTCCTCCTTCTTAGTCACTTCATTTATTCTACTGCCTTTTCATGAAATGTATTTCAATATAAAATGTATATAAGTGTGTTCAAGGAACGATGGATTGATATTGCAGCTACTTGATAGTCTTTCTTGTGATGTGGGAAAAAAATACGATCAAATAATGTATTTGCTTTAATGAAATGTCGATTATATCAGTCAATCCATCATTCCTAGTCCAACATTGATTGTAGAGCTTTTTGCTGATAAGTGATAGGTGGATGGTATTTTGACTCTCCAACAAACGTTTACTAACAACCTGAAGAGCATTATATGCCATCCACCTGCATCAAGACTGAATAAATAAGGATTAATAAATGCAATCTGAACAATGCTAGTAGTATACTTGATAGCGCTCTTATGGATTATTGAGAATCACAGTAATATTTAGGTTTGATAGATGGAAGCATCTAGCTTAGTTGAATCTCGCTTCAAGTAAAAGCAGGTACCATTCCATGAGAAGGCCATACACAGGGTTCACATCCAGTGAAACAATCATTATCAAAATGGTCAACTAATTTTGGACCAGTGAAAGAATCATCATCAAAATTTTCAACTTGTAGGACCTTTTCCTTAAAAGTTTGATCGTCCTTGAATTTAGGAAAAAGGCCTCCACACACTAGACATACAAAGTTAATTACTTCGCACGCCTTATGCATGTCTAGTGTGAAAACAGCTTCTTTCTCTATTACAGGACTTCTACATTTCCAAGAAACTGGGACTTACTGGGGCCTACTACTTCCAAATATTTCAGCCACTCAAATGAAATATTTCAAATACTCTATTTTTCAACTTCAAACTATCATTGATAAAAGTTTGTTGAATTTTATCTTACCTAGTACAAAGTAATGTAATTATTATTTTAACACAAGCTGGTACACATTGATTAGTCGAGATTTAAATTTACTGTTGAAAAATTATTCCGAATGATAAACTCATCAAGTGTGTAATTTATGAATTACTCAAAAAAACTTCAGTTTAACTGATATACAGTAGTGGAATACCAATATTGAGCAATATACCAAATGAAGTACATTATTTAAATCAGGGTTTCAATTACAGAAGCTTGTATTTGAATGTGATAATTCATTCTGTTCGATTGAGATTAGTCTATAGATTAAAAAACGTGTAATATTGTGAAGAAGGTTATCGTTAGGAGAATATACAAATTATAACTGCTCCATAATTCTAACTCTGTGAAAGACTACCTTCATCTTACATAAACGTGATCTTTCACTCCTCATTTAATAGAGAAAATAAAGATTTCTATCCTTTGATAAAAAATATCATTAATAATGTCAATCATTTGAATGAATTTCACGTTAATTTTAGATTGTAAGAAAATATTTTGCATTTGAAAAGTACAAAAATCACTAAGATTTTAGATGTTTTGTCAGCTGCAATAGATAAATTACTGCTAATAGAAATTACTGCTGATGGAAAATTAAATTACTGAAAATATTATTTTTCAAATTCAAGAAAAAATCAACTTCAAATTTGAATTGATCTTATAAGTATCATGGAAATTATAATACAATTTGATTAACTTGAGTATGTTTGAACAGATATCACCTGTCTGTTCGTACATTATATTTTATGTAAGCTAATGAATTTCTAATAATAATGTAATTCTATATTCTAAAATGAATTATAAAAATGGACCTCTTTCAAATATTCTGAACCTGTATTATTTACAATAGTTCATTAAAAATGATTCATTATTACTATATTATCTAAATTACTCATAATTTTTGTATCATACACAATTTTTTGGAATATTATATGACATTGAGCCAAGGTTCATCCTGACCTTGACATCCTGATCCATCAACTCATTCTCATATCTCTTTTGAGATTTTGATGAAGAGTTAGAAACGAATTCAATATGCTGCTGTCACATCAATTATTCTAAATTATTGTAGACATCAGGTTTTGAACCATATTTTCAATCAATTGTCTTACAAACTCCCTCTTTCTTATTCATTCAATGAATGTTTTCCATTTCGCACCACCGTATTTTTAATATTGATGTTATTTCTGTTCCTCACCACATGCATGGCTCCCTTGTCGTGTTTTATAAATGAACAAATCAAATTAATTTTTGTCGAAAAACTATTAAAAAATAATTCTAACCTCTAGCATCAACCTGAATCATTCAATTTAGTCAACCTAATCATTAAAATTAGTTTTGAAATTTATTGCATTCTGTACTCATATTATATGTGAAGAATGTTCTTTAATAATTTTATCTCTAGATGTTGACCTATTCACTCAATATTTACAATCATTGTTAATGTTCCACAATCTTATGAAAAATTGTTTTCTTATTTTTTCTATTGCTATTGATGTTGATTACACCCTTAACCCAAATGAATTAGTAATAGTAAACGATTACAAAGAAATAGTATAAAAATGAAAATTATTCACTTCAACTATCATCAACCAACTAAAGAGTGATAATATTCAGTGTGCCCTACTCAAATAAACAAAACTAAATGAACTATAGGTGCAGATAGAATGTCATTAAAACCGAAAATCTTGTTGTACAAATATTACGAAGTTAAATTACTTATTTTTCATCCAAAATTTAAATAATTCTATTTAAATTTAGACACATGATAGGTACTGTAGCAATAGTAGTATTATATTTTATCTACTCAAATAAAATAATTGAATAGCAGCCTATGATCACATCGAATTTTTGTATTGCCTATCTTCATATTTTTTGTGAAGAACTCAACCCTCATCCAAATAATCGATAATTCTTCAATTTTCCTAGATATGTTTATGATTTTCTACAAGAATTCAGCCTCCGACTACAACTACAGTATTCTTGAAAGTGGTAAAACATCAAAATAAGTACTACAGTAGACACTTGAGTATTGTTAATTTATAATTAAATTGACCCCGTAACTACCGTATCTTTCTTTAATCAATGACGCATGATTTTATTTGTAAGGTTTGATTTATTGAACATGATATATTATTCTCTACTAAATTAAAGATTTTATGTTATGTTCCACTTGGTTACAATTAATAGATTTATCCATTTGTTGAGAATCGACTAGACTATGTTCATTATATTAATAGCATAGTTATACTATGGTTATAGTCATATTACAATTTTAATTCAACTTTCTCGTCTGGGGCATTGAATCGATCAATATTCAACTTCTTATTAATTCGTGTTACGAAAGAAAACTGAAAATCGCATTGGTTAAACAAATTATTTTCCATAGAAATGATCGTGAAGATTTTCTGTTCACTATCTAAAGAATTTTATTCATTATTATACGAAATTTTGCGTCGCCATGTCTGTACTTGAAACTAGCAAAAATGCAGAAAACTTGTAACTCTTTTCGATAGATTATATTATTTATATAATAGTCTTACAGCTCTCCCATAAATACAAATTTGTACATTGCAAATTCTGTACTATGTCAATATTAGGGTAGGCTACATAAGTATGTTTAAGTTTATACATACTTTAGTTAACAGTTCTGTCAGAAAGATGTGATAATGAATTCTAAACCAAGCCAAATGTATCCAAAAACTGTTACTGTCATCAAGCCAACAAATTTCAAAAAAAAATAATTTTGCAAATTTAAATAACGGCGATCACTCTTTTTACTAATGAAACTGAGAGAGATACGTATATACGTATACTACATGCACTACATGAACAAAGAAAACAAACACAACATCCTACCTTACTATAAGAAATAATTTTAATATTATAATTATTATTATTGATATAACTGTGTAAGTTAGTTAAGTGCAGAAATGATTAAGTTAGCAAGAGTGTTGGCCTCTCTGCATCTGATCTGACCTTGTTCAATTCAGTTCTGCCTGATTGGTGCCTGCCGCTCTTCATAGTTCTAGTTAACTTAGCTAACTAGCTAACTGACTTAACTAAGTCATTTTATACTTAGTTGCCTTTTAACGCAAGCTTGTGTAGTTTTAATGTTTCATCGCTATTAGTATTTGTGTGTAGAAAATGTGTGTTGTTACATGTTTGCATGAGCTGTACTAGTGCCTATTGTAGATACATCTTTATTTACATAATAGTTTGTTGCTCTTTACATTGAATGATATAAATATCCAATATAAAGCTTTACCAAAGTGTCCAACCCAACATTTATACTCAGTAAATCCCTGTCTTTCCCTGTAAAGTGTGAATAAACTAATTTCCATGCATAATTCCTAGTAGCCATTTTTATTTTTCAGGAACATCACTATCATTTTTCTATTCCCACTTCGCATAACCCGCTCCTAGAACCCAAACTCATTTTGAGTTCCGATCAGTCACATATCACTCACAATCAAAATCGTCTTATTCAATAGCCTATAGCCTAAAGAATACATTAAGCATCATATTGAATTACAGATGTACATAAAATATCCAATTGACTAAAATTAAATTTACGTATTGACTAAAAAATAGTAGAACAAATTTATCGTTTTTTTACTATTCAAACTACTTTTTTTGAGTGAATACTAGCATTTTATTCCTAAAAATTTCAGGTTATTTCTAATACAATTCAGAACTTGAAGAGACACATTATTTCATATTGCATAACATATTAAATACACTTATACTGTTTAATAATAATAATAATTTCTGCTATTTCTTCTTGTTTATTAAGCCCTTATCAATTTTATTTAGTTATTCCTGAGAATTGTTAATACCATACCATTTAATGATTAAAGCATAACATTTGAAGAAATGGTACAAAACAAATGCTTATTTTAAGCATCAGAGGGAAAGCTTATTCATTCCGGAAATTGACAAAAAAATCATCAACAATATAATCAACATTTTACCGAGTACCTACCCCAAACAATTAAAGAGAAGATAATTTTTCAATTTTATTAATTTACCGAAATTCCTAAAAATACCTGTATCAGTGCATGAAATTTTCATTGAATGGTTTCCATCTGCTGTATCTTATTTAATAATGATTTTATAAATGAATTGTAAGAAACAAGGACGGATTAAAAATATCGACTTTTTATTGGAATATTTTATGTATTAAGTCAGACATCAATCATTGCCCCTGTAAGTTATTGGAAGAAAAGTTTTCTTCAATAGAGATAAATAATTCCAACTTGATCGCACATATAAGACTTTGAGTTGTTGACGATAGAGTATCAGCTCAGAACCCTCCCATTGATTTATTACAAAAATATTCATAATCTCCATTCTCTGTTTTAGCTCCTCATTCTTCCTTCAAAGTTCTCGGTTCATAAGCTTCTTAGTTTGCTAAGGAAAATAATTGTGATGCTATAGAGAAAATAACAGCAAACTCCCTTCCAGAACTCAAGCAGCTTGCTTTTCTGGAAGGTCCTATTATTTTGAACTATTATATTTATACATAGTATATAATATTATTAAATTGTATCATTTCATATATATTCAATTTGAATACGGCAATTGGATTATTTAATTCCATTTCAATAAAGTCAGCATGTCACCTCGTCACTTCCAATATTCCATATTCATTCAAATCAACTCACTTTCGAAATAAAATCTCAAACTCCTTATTTTTCAGGTATTATTGAAGTTCTAACCTATTATTTGAAAGATTTATTAAATTGTATCATTTCATATATATTAAATTTTTGAATACGGCAATTGGATTATTTAATTATTCCATTTCAATAAAGTCAGCATGTCACCTCGTCACTTCCAATATTCCATATTCATTCAAATCAACTCACTTTCAAAATAAAATCTCAAACTCCTTATCTTTCAGGTATTATTGAAGTTCTAACCTATTATTTGAAAGATATTAATACCATTTTATTCCTAGATCATCTATAATAAATACCATTTTATTCCTAGATCATCTATAATAAATACCATTTTATTCCTAGATCATCTATAATATTAATGAATGAAGATTTAATTCAATTTGTTGAATCTTCAGTCTTATCAATTCTTTACTTATCGAGCATGATCAAGAAGTCTCTCCAGCATGCAAAAGCGGGATACCTTTATGAATTTGGAATGCCGATACCTCAAATATTTAAATTTCTCGCTTTAAAAAAATGACACCAATTTCAGCTGAACCTCATAGTCTGTATAGGCTTGATCTGTTCCCAGCATGGCTAATTCTCAGCTATTACAAAGTTTTATTATGTGGAAGGTTTCCTCCAACCGTTTCCTCGACTTAAATGTTCAATTTTCTGCTTTTATTTGGGGTAGGGCTCGGTCATCTTTCCTTGTTATGGAATCTTAATATATTTTTCTAGTAATTTAAACTCATATTTTTCGATAGAAAATCAAACAGAAATCCATTAGGATACCATTTAGGAAATTCATTTATTTGCTTTTATGTCCATCCCTTTCTATTTCTAACGTTGTGATTGATTGTTATCAATTGACATTTCATCATCATTAACTTATTCCCTCAAAATGAAACTAGAATAAGGAAAGTATAATAATGTGGATTATTCAAGTCTCTGTTATCTAATAAAAATTTTAATTATTTTTTTATAAATATTCTACATTGATTTACAACTTAGTAGGTGAATATGCGGATACCACCATTTTGACATACACTGCCTTATTTACATTAATGATTATTAATCTATCAATTCTGGATTTATTCCTTACATATACTGTAATTCAAAACAAAACGATTGAAATAAAATTTAAACTCAGTATTTAAGCATAATTATTACCCAATGAATTTCCACTTATTTCAATTTCAACTCACAATATTTAGAAATCATTTTGCTAAGAAAGTTAGCACCAACTACTATTATAGTCTACTATTTCTACAAAAGTAATCAACCATGCATCTTTCTTTCATTGTTTTACAAATACAAAGATTCAAATGCTCTTCTATTTCTTTCCCTCTTATTGTGGATTTGCAATGGTAACACGGAAAAAAATACTAATTAAACAATCCCTAGCTAATTTTAGTATGAATATTCAGCTTTGGAAAATAAAAATAGAATTATAATTATAATACTATATTCTGTATTATGCTAATGGAGCGTCTTGAATTTATGTGTGAACCGTATTCTTAGCATGTACATGCTTGAAATGTGTCTCCTTATATAAACCATAGAATCTATAAAAAAATCCTCCATATTAATTTGAGTAAGCATAATATTAGATTTTTCAAATTATAAATAATTACAGTAGTAGTATTTCTATGGGAAGATGTTTATGCTTTCCATGTAATGAATTGGTTTTATCAAATTTTTTATTTTTGTCAAAGTCTTGAATAATATTCTAAATTACAAATAGGCTAATATCCAATAAAAAATAAAGGTAAAATTCTATCTTTTCTTTTTTTTATGAATACTAGGAATTACTTCCAGACCTTGAAATATACGTATCGTATACATATTAAAAATCCCTTGCATGCAAAATAAATATCGTGCGGTTGTCATGTAGGCCTACCGTACAGAGTTCATGATTGTAAAGTACACCTTATAGTCCTATTGTACATTACTCAACTTTCCAATAATTTTCTGAATTAATTGGATTTGAAAAAAATGTAGCCTACATGAGCTCATTGAAATATTTCTGTATCAATGCAGTTGTTAAATCGCAATTTCAAACCCCATTTTTAATGCATGTGATTTTTACTTTGATCCTGAATTGCAATGAATTTCAGAAAGTTTTATAACTTATATTGAACCCTTTACAAAGCATCAATTAATATGATGCCTAAAACTCATATTCAGATGCATTCTAATTCATTTAAAGCGCTCATATAGTTTATTAAGATTTATTAAATTCATTCTCATTTATTTCACTTTCTCCAACCTACATTTGTGCACTACGCTTTTCAATTACATTTGTTGTCAATTTTTCTCAAATGCTGCTTTCAAATAAACACGACAAACATCATTATTCAATGATGAATCATTAATCAATTCATTATCTCATTACAAAACATTTTTCACATTCAAAATTACAAATTAAGTTCTCAAGTGAACAATATTTTCAAGACTGGAACAGATGAAAATGACTATATACCTGTAAAATCATCCCCCAAATCATGGTAAAGAGCATAAACATTTTATTCGTGTGTTTGGAGTATTATATATGTTGTGGAATTTGTTGGATGTATTAGTTCTAAATGTATTAGTTCAGAATGATATATGTTGTGATAATTGGAGCTTTTTAGAAGTGTTCATGTGCGTAGTTGCTGTAATAATATATCGGATTTTCTGGTTTTTATTTTTATCTTATTTGGAATATTCAGCTTGAGCTTTACGAAAGAACTAATAATTATTATAAAGAATGAAATGTGTAGCAATTCCCAATATCTTAATTAAACAGGAGAAAGAATCATTAGTTGCAGAAAACAAATCAGCTGCAGTCAATATTGGTGGTTGAATACTCTTCTTGTTATTATAACCACTTATAGGGCCACTATTCTCGTTATTGTCAATTATTCGACTTACCTATATATAAAGGCATATAATATTTACTAAATAAGATTTTCTGAAGCAATAACACTCTCATAAGCAATGTTTAAGGAATTTAAGAGGCCTGAGCATTGAGTAGGAACGGAGAGAACTAATAAAAAATGTTCAACTATTAAAAATAATATAATTTAAAATAAGTTTTCAACTTTGCAGAGATAATTTACTCCAATTGATAGAAACAAAATCCTCTCATACAAACTATTAAGTTCTTGAGACTGTATTTTCAGTCAGGAACATAGATCATCAAGGAACGCATAGGTCAATTTGAATAAAAATTTAACAATTGGAGATTATTACACAAGGAACATTTGGGAATAGCAAGGTATTTGGACCAAATCAAATAGGTCTGTCCTTTGGACATCATTTGTAGGTGTTGATTGTGGTAACTGTGAAGACTTCTATCAATCACTATAGAACATTTGATAGATTTTTCTAATGTCCACTGCAATGTTGTAGTGTAATATGACGCATCCCTATATTTAGAAAAAAAATCAAATTCTACCCCTCCCCACCTATACAAGAAAATTTCGTTAGTTGTCATTTTTAATACTTTATGGGACCCCCTCCCTAAGATTTGATTTTGGAAGTGCGTCCAAACTCCTCCCCCCTCTGATATCCATAAATATAACCAACTCCTCCATGATGTGCGACTAGCTAAAGCTTCGTTTGTTGGAAATATCACTTTCAATACTACATAGAGGTAAATTGTTTATTTATTTGTATAACTTAATTAATAATTAACTTATTAATTTAGAAAGTCGATAGGAGTTGGGAATAGTGTGTGTCTTTGTAAAGTCTCAAGCTGAACGTTATTACTTTGGCGCCGCTTCTTCAAATCAGGTCAGATCACAGAAGGCAACCATGAGTGATTGTGTTGTGCTCTGTGTGCTCTCGGCCTGCGCCCGATCTAATGGTACTGCTGTGTTTGTTTGCTTTGGCTTGTGCAGGGCGTCGAGATTCCGATCTACATCTGGTACGACAGCTACCCGACGCACTCGGGCGAGGGCTACGAGGGCCGAGTGTCGCGCGTCGCACCCGACTCGCACTACGGCCTCGCCTCGCTCAACCTCACTAACATTCGCGAGACTGACCAGGGCTGGTACGAGTGCAAGGTCGTCTTCCTCAACCGGTCGCCCAACTCACACAAGAATGGCACCTGGTTCCATCTCGACGTTCATGGTGAGTCCACACTCACACTTGCTATTTCTAAATACAGTCTACACACTACTTTTTGTTGACATTTTTCGGTCGGTACATTTTAACTGAGATTTGTAAATACAGGAAAATTATGACCACATACATTTGCCTATAATAAGCCAATATACTTATATATTTAAAATATATAATATTGTAATTCATATATTATACAATATAGAAATAACGAAGTGATCCGTGGTCTAGTGGATAGAGTGATTGCATAGCAGCATAGAGATCCCCTGTTCAAACCTGCTCATTACCAAAAGTTTTTGATCAGATCACTTCCATGTTATCGGATGGGCACGTTAATTGTCGGTCCCGGCTGAAGTATGACAGACTTGAGGCCCATTGACGGCTTAAATTGTATATTCAGGCGAGGTGGAACTTCCGTCAGGAAGTCCCCACCAATAAAAGCCATACGAATATTATCATTACTAGCCAATATACATGTAGTTTGATATTTTTTGACTGGAGTGATTTGTCACTCGGCCATAGGCACACACACACACACACACACACACACACACACACACACACACACACACACACACACACACACACACACACACACACACACACACACACCATGAAAAACGGTTATATTTAAAAACCTTGAAATCGGTTATATTGGAGAAAAACTTTCTAGGTAATTTAATATATCTCAGCTATACTCTCATCCATAATAACTATTCAGGTCTGGCTGTATGAATATAAAGTCAAGAAATCAAAGCCATCTTTATATTCATAATCATCTAGAATGTAAACTCAGTAATTTTCAATCGAAATTACCGTTTGGAACTGGCGTCTATTCCTGAACAAACCTAACTCATTCCGCTTGTTATTTGTGTTTTGTTGTGTCCATTAATCTCTGATAAGAGTTCTGCTTTCTAGCGGAGGTAAGGATGGCTCCTAAATCGCGGGAAGCGCTATCATAAGACAAAACGAAACTTATCTCTAAAAATTATGAGAGGTTAGGTTAAGTCCGTGAATACGGCTGTTAGATGAAAAGATCAACGATTGAAAATTATTGACAACTTTTCATGTTGATGAAAACATCAACAACTTTTAATGTAGTTAATGAGGAGGGTCTGTGTAGAATAAAGTTACTTTTGTAACACTCCTTATACTCTAAGAGCCGGTTTCCGAGCTCAGGATTTAGCTAAGTTCTAGACTTTAAACAGCTGGAGTCAGAAACTTCCCGAAACGGGGCGTAGTCGTAGTTTTTATAATCTCCATTTTCTCATTTCTATAATTGGAAACGTTTTTCCTTGACGAAATGAAACATTCCTAAATAATTCAAAATTGCTGAAACTTTACACTATTTAATCTTTATTTTGAGTTCAATTTTCTAGTTTTTCAACATTTAATTTAAAAATCGTTAGTCGTTTTACTGCAACTATGCCCAGTTTCGGAAAGCCAATTTTCTAACCCCAGCTTTTTAAAGTCTAGAACTTAGCTAAATCCCGAGCTCGTAGACTGGCCCTTAGTCCTAACACTCCTTGGTACCGTTTAGTAGGCCTAACAAGTGATTTGTATAATACATTCATTTCCCCTGAATGAAATCTTCCAAGATAAATGTATAATGAATTTACAAGATCTTTGAAATTATAGTTTCAATTATATTTCTTCTATGTTTAGTTTTGAAGCATCTAAATTCGAAAATCTACTTGTTGAAAATACTTGAGGACTGAAAATTTTGTAAATTGAAGAACTGCGAGACTTAAATTATTTCGGACTATGTGTTATTTAAATTTGGGAGAGCACAAGGCTACCTTATTTTTTCTCTCCCTACCATTTTGATAATATACTTATTGTATAAATGAATATATCACAATGTGGGGTTTACATTAAAAATTGATGAGTTGTATGACTTGGAATGGGGGGTTGGAATTGTTTGGTGGCTCAAAAACTTGGAATTTTGTAAAATGTGTAGCCTGCTAGAGTTCAGTTTGCCAGCTTGATTGGTTTGAAAGATATTGAACCATTATTTGATATATCAAACTAACACGTCAAAACGTCAAGACGTTTTTAAACTGTTAGACGACGTTTATTTGGACACACGGTATAATGAATGAATGTTGCAGCGCCACCAAGATTCAGTGTCACGCCGGATGACATAATCTATGTGAATCTCGGGGATGCGATCATCCTCAACTGCCAAGCGGAAGGCACACCTAAGCCAGAAATACTCTGGTACAAAGATGCCAATCCTGTAGAACCTTCCGGTACCATCGGTAAGATACAAGTCACAATCATTTATTCGATTTGAAATTTTCCAATTCTAGTTATTTTTCATGCCTTCATGCTTCTTTTCATCTCATTATTTTAATTAGTTTGTTTCCTTCCTCTGAGTTTCACCAATGTTAATTTGTTATGGTACTTCTTTTGTGTAATAACTAGAGGTTGAATTGTAATCTAACTTTGAAACTTGTTCATTATATTCCATTATAGCTTCTGTATTTGAATATATTTGGGTGGGCTACATATTTCATAATACTTAATATTCTTTATTCACTCCCGTATCATTGATGATGATGATTATTATTATTATTATTTTGTCATATGAAACTGTATAATTTGAGCATAGCTCCAACAGTGTATGCCACGTCAATTAAATAATTAAACTACATCTAGTTTTCACAGCCCTGAGGTGACAGCGATTTCAAAAAACATAAACGTTATCTTAATACTGAATTACTCCACCCACGTACGTTGCGTTGCGCGTATCTTGTCATGGCCCAACAAAGCCGTGGAGACCAGAGCGTGTTGCCAGATTCACAATTTTCACATTTATCCAGCAAAACGCCCTGATAGAGTCTTCAAATTGACCTAATCATGATGATTGTTATTGAATATGGTAGTCTCATTAACTTGGTTTCATTGAATTGTAAATTGTTTGATTCATCACGCATCACATTACATTGTAAAATATTTTGCTGTATCAGGCTGGTGTTTGCCTATCCATATGTGTTCCTATACATTTTTAGATATCTGAAAGTACAAGAGCCAACACATTGAGTTATTATTTTTTCAATTTTCTGAAGTTGCTTTTATACGAATTTTTTTTTGTTCTCATTAATTTGTAGCCTACATTAGTCTAATAACTTGATTTAGCGGTTTCGTTATTTAAATTTGGTATTTTTCAGCTATCTTACTGTTTCCTCTTATAAATTCACATTTCTAGTTCTATTGAACTGGAAACATGTTAAAAGAATGGCTGTGGGGAAAAAGTGGATTTTTTAAATAGAATATTTGTTTACATCCCAAGATCAAGAAAAAAATTACATAATATTCAGATGTACATAGCGGATATTTTTCTAAATAGCAGATAGGCCTACATCCCAAGATCAAGAAAAAAATACATCATATTTAGCTCATATTAATATTCATCCAATATAAACTCCCATTTTATATCTTTCAAGAGTTTCTCACTTATGGTGAGTGTCCTTAACACAAATTTTAAAGATTCTCCAAAACTCTTATGATTGGGGTGGAATGTTGTACATGTTTGTGTTTATGTTGACAGGCATATTCAACGATGGTACCGAATTGAGAATCTCTAATATAAGACATGAAGACATAGGCGATTACACGTGCATCGCCCGCAACGGGGAGGGTCAGATCAGCCACACGGCTCGAGTCATCATAGCCGGTCAGTGCCCTCTAATTTAAATACAAAATTATCTAGATTACTTTTTATTTACATGAAAATTTCTCAAATTGGTTCGACAATGTTTTCAATCTACAATATTTTGTACACTTATAAAAATATATATTATCACATCCAATGATCCAGAAGAAGTACATTAAAAAATCAAATTTTAATGAATTTAGTATTTTTCTGAGTTGATTTATTCTTAGAAGAAACAGTTACCGTAGTGTAGTTTCTTATTAGGTCACAGATCATAAGTTATCAAAACTGTGAGAGACATACGGTACCTAAACTATGATCAACCTAAACTATTAGGGCTCAGCTTGAAATATTGTTCTCCGAATTTTGACGAATTTATGATATCGTGTACTACAAATCAATTTACACTTGATTTATGTATTCAAGTATAAAATTTCATTCCAAAAACATGAAAAATAGACATTTTGAAGCTAGTAGGATGAGAAAAAAATCGAAATAGAATATTCCGCTCAATAATGATTGGAAACTTTGATAAATTGAGTAGATGAATAAATTCTTATGTTTGAGGGATTTGTTCCTTTAGGTGCGACAGTGGTTATCCAGTGATAATGGTACCAATATTCAATTGTATACTAATATTACTAATTGTTACTATTGGTATTAATATTTGAGTGTGTTTTGTGTGAAGGTGGGGCGGTGATAATGGTGCCGCCGACCAACCAGACGAAGCTAGAGGGTGAGAAGGTGCAGTTCTCGTGCGAGGCGAAGGCTCTGCCCGGCAACGTGACGGTGCGCTGGACGCGAGAGAGCACACCCGTCAAGGAGGTGGCCGCCCTGGAGACACGCGTCACCATCCGTCGTGACGGGTCACTGGTCATCAACCCGGTCAGTGCCGACGACTCCGGCCTCTACCAGTGCGAGGTCTCCAACGGCATCGGCGATCCCCAGTCGGCCAGCGCTCATCTCAGTGTCGAGTGTCAGTAACTTTCCCACTTTATTCACTCTATAGTGAGGTCCACGTTATAATGGCAGTGGAGAACAGCATTAACTCATCACTGCCTTCTATAGATTATAGCTGATACCGGTATATCTGATGAAATAATAACTATAGTTTATTGGGCGGTGTGAATAAAAACGAGTACGTCGAGTATTTACTTACAAGTAAAGTGTAACGAGTAATTAAACTCCAAGTAAACCGATGTGAATATAGCGTCGAGTTTACTTGTGACCATGTACTCGCCAACCCGAGGGTTTACTAGGAAGTATTTACTCGCGAGACAACTGAATTCACAAGAAAGGCAAGTAAATACTTGTAGCGCCACACAGACTACTACGCATCATTTCCTGTCGTGACTTGTTCTGTTTTCGCCGCTGAACGCCGATTGCACGTGAGTGCAATCTATAGCACCAATGACAGTCGGAATGCGAAATTTTGAAGCCCAATCTACCTTGGCCTGATCCATATCTTCAATAATAGTGCGTGGAAATTTAATCCAATCTGACACCAATTCGACACTATTTTATCCAATACACTTGGAAATGTTCTGCTGACGGTACTTCTTTCAACCCCCATGTCGTTGGTAACACCACTTTGGAATCCTGGATCACTAATGTATCTCATAAAAATTTCCATCTTTTTCCTCGCAGTTAATCCTCCACCCCTTGCATCAGTGTTTCCATCAAGAAAGTGCGAAGTGAGAAAATCTACGTTTTCGCTCTCAAACCGTAATAGTCCCTTAGATAGATCGGGACTTATATCACGTCGGTCTCTATAACGATTCATACCATGCAGGCTCATAAATGCAGCCAACTCTCGTGTACAAGTACGACTGGAAGTCCGGGGTCGGGTTGACTTGCGAATGGACGAGTATTTACTTGCTACAGAAGTATTTACTTGCGTTTATTCACACCAAAATTGGCATTTTTCGGGGGTTTACTAGCCACTCAAGTATTTACTCGCGAGTAAGAGTAAATACTTGTTTTATTCACTTCAATTTTGGCGTTTACTTGTCATTCAAGTATTTACTTGTCCTACTCGTTTTTATTCACACCGCCCAATTCTTCAAGTAATCAATTATATTTACTTTGTCAGGATAATATATTTCTCAATGATAAAATAATAATTTTTATGATTGAGAATCATTATTTAGTCAATCAATCATATTTCCACATTGTTATAAAAAGATCTGGCAATGTTGCGGAGCTAGAAAAAGATAGCGTTATTTGCTTTGTCGGATGATAGACAAGGATAGAAACATCGATGTCAACCAAATACTGCCATTAAAAAGAGGACCTCTCTATAGCAACAATCTTATCACAATTTAACAAACATCCAAGTTGATGCTCAGTGAGATTCACATAAACCATGGGGAAAAGATAGCAGAAAAAGACATCCCATGGTATAGGGCGTTCGTGTTCTACATTTCATTGTTATTTGAAGCAGATTATTGACGACTAATGTCGACTAATGTTGATTATTACTGTCTTGGACGGCAGTATGAACGGGATAGTATGAGAGACTACCAGCGTCTTATAGCTACACGAAAAAGAACTACGTGAACTATTGACTAGAGCAAACAATGAAATGTGGAACATAAACGTCCAGGGTTACCTTCTTATGGCATCTTTTCGCTATGCTTAAACTGTCAGCAAGCCTTTCTAATACTATCAAGAAATGCTATAAGTTGAAATGAAGAATCTCACTGTAACAAACAAACTTGATTTCTGCGACAGATAGCTAGCATTGGTAATGCTTAATATCTTCATCAGTATAATTGAAACTCATCTTAATTGTGATTATGAGCGTATCTGGATCATATAATGGCCTTGATCAAGATATGACTCTGTAGGAACGATGAACAGAACATTTGAGAACTCTGAAGACTTCCTCACTAATAATATTGAAATAGATGAAAAATCAGTCAGTATTCGCTGTGATCAAGACTTCAACAGCCATAGCCAATTGTGATATAATATTTCCATGATAAATTATATACAGTGAGTCATATGTGAAGATAGAATGGGCATAGTTCTATGGTGATGGCTTTAATTCGTATTTTCATGCAAGTGATTATTAAAGATTGAATAGCAATTCATCAAGTGCAATGTAATCTAATCTAACAACTTTTAACCATTTCAGAAGAACTAGCAATACATGTCTGTGAAACTGTTCAATTCTTAGCCTAGAAATGTGAATGATATTGAAGGCAGGTATTACAAAAATGTGTACAGGATTCACTCAGCAGAGAATGCCTGCATTCAGTTGAAGACTTTTTTCTTATTAGATTTTAGAAATACGCTAGTTGCTCCTTGAATTCGTTATGACATGTATGATGTTTTCTAACAGTAATCTGTTTTGATTTTGATATAACTCAAAATCAATTTATTTGAAATTTTAATTTGTTGCAGATCCAGCGAAAGTGACGTTTACTCCGACAGTGCAATACTTGCCTTTCAGGCTGGCTGGAGTCGTCCAGTGTTACATCAAAGCAAACCCACCTCTGCAGTACGTCACCTGGACTAAAGACAAGCGCCTACTCGAGCCCTACCAAACCAAGGACATTGTCATCATGAACAATGGATCGCTACTGTTCACTAGGGTCAGTCATTTTCTAATATTCTATGTTATATCATTTCGATCTATGTATAGATCTTCGATCTATATCATTTAATCTATGATGAGGTGAAAAAGCGATTTCACAAATATATTCTCAAATCCAAAAATAAGTTGGTGTAGTCAATTTTTCACCTCATCATGGAGAAGTTCCACAACATTCCTGAAGACAGTGTAAATTTTACATTTAATCAACATGATCTGTTATCTATGCTAACATTTTTGGTGATTATTTGAAAAACACAGTTTTATTTTCAGTCAAATCAACATTTATTAAACTTATTGACAGGACTGCAGTTTCGTGTTGAAACTAACATATCTTCAGCTGTAAGTCATCTAATGCGATAGAGAACATTGTGGTAATTTCCAATTTTTCCCTATTAATTTATCACATTTGATGCTTCGGTGTATGAAAATGCATTGGCATTCTAGATCTATTGTAGCATTTTTACAGTGTTTTTTACTTTTTATGAAATTCATATGACTTCGAACTTTGCTACATTAGAATGATTGAGAGCCACATAAGCACGCTTCAGTGAACAAATCAGAATCCGTTTTTGAACTATTTTCAACGACACTACAGTCTAATCTCTTTGAATATTAGTTATTAAAACTAGTACTCAGAAATTGGACTGTATTGTCGTTAAAAATAGTTAAAAACGAATTATTATTTGCAGTTCGTCTTGGATAGTGAAATATATTAGTATAAATCAGAATCGTTGAACCAGCTATTACAATTGTTCTAATTGGTCTCTGTTATTGGTTACTAGCCAGCCAAAGCGTGCTTAACTACGAACGTCTAAAGGATCGCTCATAAATACAACACTAAAAAGATAAACTCCACGTGATTTAATAAATGTATTAAGTAAATGAAATACGTTCTATAGATTCAACCATTTTACATTATTAAATGGATGAATTTTATGAATTAAGCTTCATAACTTTCAATCAGGCTTTAGAAAATTCCATTCAACTGAGACAGCTCTGCTTCGTGTCACTGATGATATAAGGTTAGCTATGGACCAAAGAAAATGCACCATCCTCACCCTATTTGATTTTTCTAAAGCATTCGATACTGTTGATCATACAGTCCTTCTGAATAAGTTGGCTATTCTTGGTTTCAGTCGCAACTCGTTAGTTTGGTTCAAATCCTATCTATTAGGTAGGAAACAATGTGTATCTGTCGGTGACAAAAAGTCAACTTGGAAAAACGTTATGCATGGAGTACCACAAGGTTCAATTTTAGGCCCTCTCCTCTTCACTTTGTATGCTAACGACCTTTCTTCCATTATCAAATTCTCCAGTTTCCATACTTATGCAGACGACCTTCAAATCTATTTAAGCTGTCCCATAACAAAAATTAATGAAACAGTTGGAATAATGAATCAGGATATCAATTCGATAGTGGAATGGACAAAGAAAAATGGCCTTAAGCTTAATCCCATCAAAACACAACCCATTATAATTGGATATTCTCGTCTTATAAACAATATTGACCTTGAATCGATTCACAAAATTAGTGTAGACGGTAATGACATTCCTTACTGTAGCTCAGTTAAAAATTTAGGCATTATTATGAATAATACTCTTGACTGGTCAGAACAAGTGAACAAAACTTGTAAAAAGGTATTCTCAGCCATGCATGCATTGAAGAAAATGCACGATATCCTCCCTAGAAACATTAAATTAATATTGGTTCAATCTCTCATCTTCCCACATTTAATGTATTGTAATTCTGTTCTTAACGATATGCAAGTCACTCTGAATGATAAACTACAGCGTTGCCAAAATTATTGTCTACGTTTCGTCTACTCTCTCCAACGCCATGATCATATCACCCCAGCCCACATTGCTAGTTCAACATTGAAGCTTCCCGATCAGAGGCTTTTTCGAATAGTCAAGTTTTACTTATTACATTTAGAATACTAATGGGTCTATAATTTTCAACTCTTTCAGAATCACCGCTCTTGAAAATTGGCAAAATTTTTCCTTGTTTCAGATCATCAGGGAAAATACCCTGCTCTAGTGAAGTATTAAGGAGATGCAATAAAGGGTCCAGTAATTCATTTTCACATTCTTTTAAAATTTTGCTTGAGACCCCATCCAATCCTACTGTTTTTTTGTTATTCAAATTTTTTATTATTCTTGACAACTCATCTCTTGATAATGGATGAAATTTAAATACCTTTTCAATTGGCTCAGCATTTAATGTAGTTGTATTACAAGTATTAGTGTTCAGTGACTTTTGGAGATTATATGCAACCTGTTGATAATACTTATTGAAAAAGTTACAAATGTCTATACTATCATCCATATAATTTCCATGTTCATCGATTATCCTAGGGACATTAGTAACTGTATCTTTTTGAGCTGCTCTCCTATTTCTATTAATTACCTCCCAAACAGCAGAGTTAAAATTGGTACTAGTTGTTAATATTTCAGCTGTTTTCTTACACTTAGCTTTCCTCACTTCTTTTGCATAGTTTTTCTTTAGACATTTGTATTTGACTTCACTCGGAACATCCCTCACTAATTTAAATTCCTCATAGGCTTCCCTAACAATATTTCTTTGAGTAAGAATATCTTCAGTTATCCATTCATCTACTTTGTTCAATTTACTTTTTACTTTGACTTTTTTATTGGACAGCATACACTAATGTGAAATCTTATTGTATCAATGAATTGCTTATATTTGTAATTTAGGTTACAACTGTTATAAACACTACTCCAATTTTCTTGAAGCAGTTCCTGCTTCAAACAATTTATATTTCCTAGCTCATATTGCTGAATTTCTTTCACAAAAGTTTTTTTCCTGCTTGGATTCTGGCCCTGCAACTTAACATCTAAAATTTGATAGTTATGATCTGATAGATCTGAGCTACCTAACCTGACATTACAACATTCTATATTTGTGAGGATATTATCAATAATTGTCTGTGAAGTTCGAGTTACTCTTGTATATTCGTGGACCTTAATTTCTAAATTATTCATATTAATAATATCTCTAATATCCTCTGTCATTTTATCCTGCCTGGCAAAATCGGTATTGAAATCTCCTACTACTATAACATTTGTGAAACGAGCGGTTGTAATTTCCAAAAGTGTATGGAGCAGCTCACAAAATTTTTGCCAGTCTCCATTTGGTGACCTATAGATACCTAACACTGCTACCTCAAATCGATCATCAATTTTTAACCTTAGTCCCGTCACCTCTAAATCCATCTCAACAGAAAATCTCTTAACAAAATCCAGTTCATAAGTTTGGGTATGTTTAGCATTGCTAGTGAATATACATACACCACCACTTCTATGAGCTATTCTACAAAATTCTGATCTCAGTGAATAGCCTGGAATCCTAACTTGATTTATTTCCTTTATTTTTAAGCCATGCTCTGTGAAAATAACAATGTCAGGATCCTCCTGTTTAAGAAATACTTCTAATCTGTCAATTTTGTTGCGAAGATACTGAATATTTTGATGATAAATACTAAAAACCTTACCATCTTGTGCTACTCTATCTCTAGCATTTGTAGCTATTTCCCTTTCCCTGTTTTGAGCCAATTTACTAAAAAATCGTTATTTGTTTTTTTGACTGTTTTTAAACCAGAGGATTGCAAACGGCTTTCAATCAGCTCTGCCAATCTATTACAAAATATTACTTTGCCAGATCGATTTAGATGCAACCCATGATTAGTGAAGTTATGTCTTTTCAGCCTTTCATTTAGAAAACAAATCCCCAGTTGTTTAGAATTCTTATTTTTTAGGCTGTTGATTGTATTATGGATTGATTTGTTTGTCGAATGATTGCTTCATTTAATTCTGGCCTATCAAACCTATTAGGAATAGTACTTATTATTAAGTTTGTTTTTTGCTGAGTGGCACAATTTCCTTGATTTTTTCTGTTACTTGAGGAAGATGATTCAAGTTAGTTTCATTTATATTATTTGAGCCACCCAGTACAATTAGATAGTCATTTTCATCAAAGTCTTTAGTTTGTTCCCTAGCTGACTCTACAACTGCATTAATTGATGCACTTGGCTTGAAAAAACATTGGACATCAAATTTATTTTTCAATCTTTTATCAAGGAGATCACTGCAATCACGTCCATGACTGGACGTCAGTAGCAGAACTCTCCCTTTCCTATCTTTATTTCCCTCAGCTATATTTTTGGTTGCTGTCTTCAAAACCTCACTGTACGTTTTATTTCGACCATTTTCAGAGCATTTCCCATCATTTAGGTTAGATTCTATTTTTTTGCATTTGGACGGAGGTTCTATCATACATTTAGTATTATCAAATTTAGATTTTAGTTTCTTTATTTCCTCCGACATTAGACTACATTGATTTTTAGATTTAGTATTTCTTTTTTATGGTCTTCATCTTGTAATTTTATAATCAGTTCCAAAGATTTAATTTCTTCTACCATCCCTAACCTTTCTTCCTCAGACGTTTTTAGAGTTACTTCTAATTGGTTTTTTAAATTAGTGTGGCTACTTTGTAGTTGAGCAACTTTTTCGGCTAAAGTAGTTTGAGGAACTGGGGTTTTTGGTTTTGGCGTTTTTGAATTTTGGTTTTGGGAACGCGTAAGTACTCCCGCTATGTTTACATTTCTATTAATAACCTTCGGTGTTCTATTTGAGC
Organism: Nilaparvata lugens; assembly: GCF_014356525.2. Classification (NCBI taxonomy): domain Eukaryota; kingdom Metazoa; phylum Arthropoda; class Insecta; order Hemiptera; family Delphacidae; genus Nilaparvata; species Nilaparvata lugens. Next base: position 45,015,408 of record NC_052508.1, read on the forward strand.
TCATCTTCCTATCTAAGAAACCAATAACAGAACTATTAAAACTAGTACTCAGAAATTGGACTGTATTGTCGTTAAAAATAGTTGAAAACGGATTATTACTTGCAGTTGGTGTTGGATAGTGAAATATATTAGTATAAATCAGAATCGTTGAACCAGCTATTACAATTGTTCTAATTGGTCTCTGTTATTGGTTACTAGCCAGCCAAAGCGTGCTTAACTACGAACGTCTAAAGGATCGCTCATAAATACAACACTAAAAAGATAAACTCCACGTGATTTAATAAATGTATTAAGTAAATGAAATACGTTCTATAGATTCAACCATTTTACATTATTAAATGGATGAATTTTATGAATTAATTTTCCTAACTCTATTTTCAGATGAAACTTTTACTGAATAAAGCACGTGCTTTTCTTAATCCCGAAGGTAGCTTGAAGGAGGAAAGGTAGAGACAAGAAGCATAAAGTAAGCGCCTCATACCTACACAATGTTCTTCTCTTGGAAGCATTGTAAGAACTTTGTTAATTCTGCTCTCGCTAACATGATGGTGCCTGAAAGGCAGTGGAGATTTCCCAAGGAAGAGATGCGTAGTTAGCAACTTGTTGGGTGGAAATGGAGAAAAGGAAAACTTTTGAAAGGGTGGAAAACCATTCTGAACACCCGTCCATTCAATTGGGTGTTGGTTGGCGAGGGGTTAGGGGGAGAAAGGGGTGGGTTTAGTAATCTCGAACGTGAGTTGAGTCCTGCTCTATTATCTACCTTCTGCTCCTTTACAGCTGTTGAAATCTTTTGTACATTTTCGGCTGAGTTTTAGTATTTGTTTTGGTTTGTGAATCACACAAATGCAGTAATTGAACGACTCATTATTCATGATACGTTGAATATGTGCAGTTGAAGAATGCTGCAATTTCATGACTAATACATTCAGTCTAACAATACATTTTAGAAACATAGCTTCAAATCAAAGATAAACAAAACCTAATAAATGCATTCAATAAATTTCAACTGAAATAATGTGATGAATAAGGATGATAATACAGAAATGCCAGGCGGAATCGCTCAAAAACGACAATGACAATGTTCGATGAGATAGTTTCAATTTTTGATTGCTCTTCAAGTGCGTTTTTAATATTTCAACTAATAATATCAGTTGTATAATAATGTTAGTATATTACAGAATTCATCAACTTATTAACTATTTTAATATTTATTATAAAAATAAAAGGGAGTGGAAGCACAAGCTAATTATTAACAATCTCTCTCAAATTTAGATGGAATAATGTCCGAAATAAGATCAAGTTTTCACTTTCATATAATTCAACACAATTCCCATTCAACACTATTCCAAAAATATTCATACCGGTAATGCAATAATTTAGAATTTGAAGAGATTAGATAAAAAAATACACGTGTTAAATCATTAAAAACACGAAAAATGTTGAATCTATATAATAAGAGAGAGTAGGGTTGTGTTTTTTCGCATCAAAACATGCCAACTTGTGGATTGCATACCGGAGAAGCGGGAATCATTTAGATCTCCAAATTTTTTCACATATATTCTAAAAATATCAATCTCGTGCACCTCGAAGCCCAAATTTCAATTTTCCTTCTAGATTTCTCAGAATTAATTTTAAAATTTCATTCATGGGACATGAACTTTTATACAGCATAGCTTACATTGTTGTAAAATATGTTTGTTTATAAGTAAGGAAGTCATAACGTTAGTATAAGACATAGTATTTTGAACGCAGCCGTGGTATAGAGGTAGAGTACTCGGTTACGGCGCGAATGTTTCTCGGATCGAATCCAGATTCTTCCTTTTTTGCTCTTGATTTTTCCCTCGAAACGTATTATTATAAATGATTTTTTGAAGGAAGTTGTTTTCATTACGATTGGCCTTGGATTTCATCAAATAATTATTCGATTTAAAATTTTCCAACCAGTAAAAATGAAATGGACATGAGTTCCATGCTGTATCATTGGAATTCATAAGAAAATCATGGATAGATCACAATAAAATTAGTACCGTAATAATTTATATTCTCTAGTTATTATGTACTATTCATTTATAATGTACTATTAGACACAAATTAGGAGTGAAACGAATGTGTAAGTATTTTGTTTGGAATTGGGGAAGAAAAGGCTGCATGATTCAAATTGAGGAGAATCTAATCGATACTAAAATTGATGTATTGAAAAATTAATATGATACTGTGAGTTTTTCAAGTATTATGTCTTCTTCAGTTATCTATACTACAATAAAGGAAAGAACTGGCTTATATACGTACGGAATAGGAAAATTAAGTTTGATGCATCATCACGTCAGAACTACTCAACTGATTCACTTGAAATTTTGCATAGATTCTTAATATTAACCGAGGATGGTTATAGGCCTATTTCAATTCTTCAAGATTTCATTACTTCAAGTTGTCAATTTTTCATGCTTCCAGTTGTTGTATAGAAATAGCTGAACATTTCTTTTAAAAGGGAGATTAGATGATAGGTATGATTGGGGATCCTATTCGAATAAAAATAACAGATTTTTTGTCGCATCAAGACTTTGGTCCGCCATCTTGGAACCGCCATTTTAAATTCAACTTCATTTTTTTTAATTGGAAGGTAGTCCATATGATATATGATTACGATGCAGAATTTCAAGAGAAAATGAAAGGTGAAAACCGCACATCGACTTATCAAACCGTTCAAAAGTTATTCTCATTCAAAGATACTGATATATCATCCATATTTATACTATAATAATGGAAAGAACTGGCTTATACACGTAACGGGATAGCGAAATTATGTTTGACGCATCATCACGTCTGAACTAATGGACTGATTGACTTGAAATGTTGCATAAAGATTCTTTATTAACCGATGATTGCTATAGGCCTATTTTCAATTTTACAATTTTTTATTTCGTCAAGTTTTCAGTTTGTAAAGTTTTAAAATAGATCCTTGCGGAGCACGGGTTACCTGCTAGTTATCGAATAAATTGTGAATCAATCCATTATTGATTTTTTTACGAGATGAGGACTTTACAATGATTGTCACTTTTACATTCAAATATAGAGCTATGGATATTTTATATATTTCAATGGTCTCATCTATGGTTTTCATTCATGATTGAAATATGTTTGTTTTTATTAATAATTTGAATGTGTTTTTTTAGGTAAACCAAAATCACCAAGGCAGGTACACATGCACTCCTTACAATGCTCAGGGCACACAAGGCTCATCGGGCCAGATGGAGGTGTTGGTTCGGAAGCCACCTGTTTTCACGCTAGAGCCAGACCCGTTATACCAAAGAAAAGTGGGCGAGTCTGTGGAGATGCACTGCGACGCTCAAGAGGCCGAAGGAACTCAGAAGCCCAACATCCAGTGGCAGAGGGTAGGCCTACCTAATCTGAATTTTATTCACTTTCATTTATTCATCTTGAAACGTTATTTACTTATCTTGGAATTGATTCATTCATTAGATATGTTTGAAATTCATTGATTCATTTACAAGTTCGTTCATGTCTCGTTTGAAATGATTGCGAGAAAAGAAGAGGTGATCCCTAACGATGACTTTCCCAAATTCAGATTGATTATATCTATTTATAATAATGAACAATTGTAAAGATAATGAAATGATAACACATCAACATTAATGCTCTGTTTTAAAGATAGGTACTTAATTTACTATAATTTTCATTCTTTTCAATGATGGAATAAATCATCTATGGTGATGGAGATATATCTTTTGCTGAACATGATCTCTCTCCTCTGATTACTACAGTATTTTATAAATTTCACTTTTTTTAAACATCAAGTTTTCATTGATTTTTTATTTTTTGTCGTATAAATTCAAATAATAAATACAAAGGCCTATGAATAATCCTTATTGATTATTCATGATAATTATGTCACAATATTTGTAACAAAATATGATTTTGAGAACAACTGACAAACTAGGTGTAATAGGAATGAGAGTAAACACGACATAAGTATTTAATACCTTAAGAAAGGTTTTTAATAACTTGAACTGTACAGGTTTCGAATTGGAATGAGTTTGTTTGGAGACTTAGTAACAGTAATAACAAATTCAAAACAAATGTTGATATACTACATTCTTCCCCCCAAAGAGTTGATGAATGTAGTCATTCAAATAATTAGGAGGTCTTCTATTTCTAAAACTTCTTCATGGTTATGTATTTTGGTTTTCTTGTCCAGTAGTCTGTTGTCTAGGTTGTAAGCTCTCGGCAGTAGTACTAGTTTCATTTTCTTGGTTTTGGGTTGCTTGAGGATTATGGAAGTATTCAAGTTCAGGTTCGTAAGTTGGTAATTGAGAATTTTCATCATTTTCAGAATCGGTTTGTTCTTCGTGATCTCTGTTTTCGTACTCTCCAACTGGAGCAAGATGACGTGTTGATACTGTGGTTTCTCTTCCATCAGGTAGCTTTACATGTGCATACTCAGCATTTCCATGTAGAAGTTGGACCTCTTCAACAAGTGGCTCATATTTAGATGTTCGATTGAATTTTTTTAAATAGACAGGGCCGGAATTGAGAAGCCAAGAAGGAGCTGAAACACCATTGTTTCCAGATCTACGTGGGTGTAAGAACATACGCTCATGAGGAGTTTGATTTGTGACTGTGCAAAGTAATGTTCTTGTTGAGCTAAGAGCATCTTCTAAAACTGACTCCCATTGATTTATTTCTAAATTAAGTGATTTTAATGCTAGCTCAATCGTTTTCCATAGAATACCATTATATCTTTCAACCTGTCCATTACCTGCTGGGTTGTAAGCAGTGGCTCTGCTAGTTGCAATTCCATGCGAGTTTAGGTAATTTTTCAAGTCTTGACTCATAAATGATGTTCCTCTGTCTGAATGTATGTAACTAGGAACCCCAAACGTAGAAAACAGGGTTTTCAGTTTTGATTTAACTGTAGATGATGACATGTCTGGACATGGGAAAGCAAAAGGGAACCGTGAAAACTCATCTACTATTACCAATAAATAACGATTTCGACTTGATGAAGGCAGAGGGCCTTTGAAATCGATATTTAGCCGTTCAAATGCAGAAGTGGCTTTAATCAGAGTCCCTTTGTGTTTGAAGAATTTGGGCTTGACAGCAGCACACACTTTGCAGGAGTTTGTTATGCGTCTGATTTCATCAATTGAGTAGGGTAAGTTTTTACTCCGAACCCAGTGGTACAACCGTGTTATGCCTGGGTGGCATAGAGACTCATGTAAATCAACTAATAGATTTTCCTGATTTTGGATTGAAGAACATACCTACTCTAGACAGAGCATCAGCAGCCATATTATCTTTGCCAGGTCTATATACAATATCGTAATGAAAACAAGACAGTTCCAGTTTCCACCTCATTATATTTTCATTTTTCACTTTATCATGACGGTTGTTATCAAACATAAAAGCTACCGACCTCTGATCAGTAATTAGCTTGAAATGTTTGCCAACCAAGTAGTGACGCCATTTTCGCAGTGCTTCTACAATGGCTTGTGCTTCTTTCTCAACACTTGAATGTCTTTGTTCTGCTGGTGAAAGTATCCTTGAGAAGAATGCAAGTGGACGGTTTGATTGAGTCAAAGTAGCAGTTGCTTATAAAACTCAGAGAACTCCCTGTATCTATCAAAGCAGAGACAGATTTTCCATTAACCAGGGCTTGTACTGTACTCTTTGTCAATCCTCCGGGCGAAGCTGCTAGGTCAATAGAGTTCATAATATCTTTCGATTTTTTTTATTGTTTGGTTTGTAGTTTACTCGACCTGCAGACCTTAGCAAAGTGCCCGTGTTTTCCACAATTATGACAAATTGTATTTTTAGCTGGGCAGCTGACCCGAGGATGTCTCAGATTACCACGAAAATAGCATTTTTCATTAGCAGCAGCTAATAAACAGTTTTTTGGAATCAGTATTCTGATTGCTTGTGGTAATTCTATGAGAGCTAGGAGGACCGCGAAATTTAGAACTGGTTAACATGTATGATATATGAGCTGTGTGAAGGTAACAAAAAAGAGAGCTTTTCAGCTTTACTTACGAGAGATGGTTGTTTATGGGTCAGCCGAGTGCTGAAGACTGAGGTTGTGGAGGGAGAAGCCTTCTTCTCCAACAGCAATAAGGGTGAAGCGGGGGAAGGGGAACTGCATGAACAATTCTGTATTTCTTATCTCTCGAGTATTCTTAACATTCCGCCCACCAAACGAAGCATGAGTTTAATAATTTTGAAACTGTAGCACATGAGAAGTAACACACGAAGTATTGCACAAACTTGATGAAGAGACGATGCACATAATTAATTACGATGAGTTTTACACATAAGCGGTGAACACATAATATTCAGTCTCTATTTACAAAAAATGTCTCTCAGAGAGAGGGTGCCAAATTAAGCTATTGGCAACACTATGAGTTTGTTTACAGGTCGCGTGAGGTGGCCGCAGGCGGTGCGAATCAATGCCACTCTTACTACTTTGTCTTGTCCGGGAAATATTTGTTCGACTATGCCTAGAGGCCACAATGTGGGCGCGGTACTCGTATTCTTGATAAGCACTATGTGACCCACTTTCAAGGGTTCTGAGGGGGTCTTCCACTTGTTTCGCTGCATAAGCGTATGTAGATATTCTGTACTCCATCGATTCCAAAACGTCTGCACAATTCGGCGTAGATGAGTCCATCGCTGCCGTACGGGGGTGGTAGTATCCAGCGGGATCTCCACAGCTTGTAGCAACGGTCGGCCGATAAGAAAGTGACCGGGTGTCAGCAGAGGGGTGAAGTCTCGTTGGGGTCCTGTGAACGCTCCAATAGAGGACGACTATTCATAATTGATTCAATACGAGAGAACACTGTGAAATATTCCTCCATTGTCATTGGATTATCACCAATTTGATTTTTCAACAGTGCTTTTGCTGATTTAATATTTGCTTCCCAAATACCGCCGAAATTGGGTGCGCTTGGTGGATTGAAGTGCCAGGTTACTTCACGTTGTACAAGAGCATTAAAAATGTCAGTCTTACTGTCAGCCAAGAATTTCGAGATATCTGATATTTTTTTAGCAGCTCCAACGAAGTTCAATCCGTTGTCAGAGTATACGTGAGAAGGTAGGCCTCTACGAGATGTGAATCTATCGAAAGCGGCAAGAAACGATTCAGTGGTCAGCTCCGATACATATTCCAAATGAACAGCTTTCACCGCTAAGCATATGAACAATGCAAGATAGCCCTTATACACTCTCGGTTTTTTGAGTGAGCTGCACTTCGTATTGAAGGGGCCAGCGAAGTCAACTCCTACATGGACGAATACAGATGAGGCGTTCGCACGAGAATGGGGAAGATCTGACATGATTGGCTGCTGAGGTTGAGCTTGCATGCGAGTACAACGGACACAATGATGCAATCATCTGCTCCTTATGAGGTTGCGCGCTGATATAATCCAATATTTGCGAGCCACTAGTGACTGAGTTGTGCGAGGTCCGACGTGAAGATAATCTCTGTGAGTCTGATCACAAATCAGAGTGCTTAAATGAGATAACTTTTGGAATAGTATGTGTTTTCACAGGAGCGACTCGTGTTTTTGACATAATGAGATTCATCGATATGAATTGATCACTTGATGCAATATGAATATAGCAGACAGCACTGTAACCCTTTTCAGATGCGTCGGCAAATCCTATCAATGAGATATTGACATATGTAGTGTCAATATGACGAGGAATTTGAACATTTGAGAGAGTCAGCATTGTACTAGAAATACGATTCCACTGACTAGTCAAGTCTTCATCAAGCGGCTCATCCCAATCAAGGTTGGATAGCCAGAGTAATTTCAAAAAATATTTGAATGAGAATATTACAGGAGACAATAGTCCAAGCGGGTCGAACAATTTAGCTGTATACGATAGTATGGATCGTTTTGTTGGCAGTTCAGCGAACGGTGTAACAGTGTAAGAGAAAGACAATCAACAACTATGAAAACATTGAATTCATTTCTGAAACACTGATTTAACTTATCTATTTTTATTATTATTTTTTTTTAATTCAACACTTTACTGATAGATATTACTACCAATTGATTAAGTAGAATATGTTTTTGGAATAATTAATGCAGCATAGGAAGTACGTATTGAGATGTAAATAAAAATATTGATTGTCAGATGAATTTCATGATTCACCAAATAAAGTCAAGTGTGACATGAGATACATTGACCTTTTGGCGGTACGAGGTTCGCCGGGTAGGCTAGTTGTAAATAAAGCTCTATTATTAATAGTCAACGCTGAAGAAAGACAGGCTCAATCACCATGAATACTATAAACTCTATGAGGGACCAGTAAGCCATTAATTATGAGTAGTTTAATCACTTCCACTATGGATACTGGATACATTATGGACAATCATTGAATCAATACGTTTTAGTAATTCAATTCAATTCAAAAATACGTATGAAATTTATTAGCTACAGAATAAAAAACTTTTGATTGCAGTGACCCCGACTACTACAATATGAATTACCATCTGGATCAAACATAAGGAATTACTCACATCTCTCATCAACTCGTATTTTTTATTCACAAAATATTAACAAAAAATATATATAAATTATATTGAATGAACTCACGGCTAAGGTTTGCCTTTTTCTGGCCGTGCTACAAATAAATGTAGGTATATGTTCGACATTTTTTTTGTAATCTTGTTGTCTATTAAGAAAGTTTCCAATGTGAGTTTTGATGGAAATAGAATTTGAATTTGAAAAAAGAATTATCAACAAACTCCTAACCAAAGAAATTCTCTGTGCTCTGTTCTAATCGGAATGTATGAGACTCCATATACAGCTGATAGAAGGCGCAAACCGAACTGGCCAAGAATACAACAATGAAACACACACGTGGCAATAAGCTCGCGCTCTCGATTTCCGAAAAATTAATTCGATCAGCTGATTGATAAGATTATTTTAAGCTTTTCAATAATTACAACATATGTTAGAATATGATGTGTCAATTATCTCAGTTTTATATGGCGTTCACCTTACCATGTTCATAACCTTACTTAATAGGATCCTTTTTCATCCTTTGAAATCCTTAGAGGCAAAATATCTTAAAATCCGTTCTTAGTGCGCGTCTAGCATGTTTGTAGAATATTTGTGCAAAGTTTTAAGTCCGTAGGCCAATGAGTTTTAGCTGTAGTGTGATTTTACATTAAAATTTTCGAAAAAAGCCCTCTTCTGAATGCCCCTGTGCTCCTGATCGGAATTTTTCTGCAGAGATCTAATTATTTTTCGTAGCTGAACAAAAAGTTCCTCATGACTTTGCTGTGGAATGAGCGGTTAAAAAGTACAACATTTTTGGGGGGCCCCAGCTCCCTCAGGGGGGCAAATTTCTGAAAATCCTTTCTTTCTTAGTGGATGTTTTGAGGCTACCATAAAAAATTGTGCAAAATTTCAAGTTTTTAGGCTCAGTAGTTTGGGCTGTGGTGTGATTTCAGTCTGTTGGGGCTTAGCCTTTTATAGATATAGAGAAGAAGAAGAGATTCATAATAATGAAGAATTTGGGCTTGACAGCAGCACACACTTTGCAGGAGTTTGTTATGCGTCTGATTTCATCAATTGAGTAGGGTAAGTTTTTACTCCGAACCCAGTGGTACAACCGTGTTATGCCTGGGTGGCATAGAGACTCATGTAAATCAACTAATAGATTTTCCTGATTTTGGATTGAAGAACATACCTACTCTAGACAGAGCATCAGCAGCCATATTATCTTTGCCAGGTCTATATACAATATCGTAATGAAAACAAGACAGTTCCAGTTTCCACCTCATTATATTTTCATTTTTCACTTTATCATGACGGTTGTTATCAAACATAAAAGCTACCGACCTCTGATCAGTAATTAGCTTGAAATGTTTGCCAACCAAGTAGTGACGCCATTTTCGCAGTGCTTCTACAATGGCTTGTGCTTCTTTCTCAACACTTGAATGTCTTTGTTCTGCTGGTGAAAGTATCCTTGAGAAGAATGCAAGTGGACGGTTTGATTGAGTCAAAGTAGCAGTTGCTTATAAAACTCAGAGAACTCCCTGTATCTATCAAAGCAGAGACAGATTTTCCATTAACCAGGGCTTGTACTGTACTCTTTGTCAATCCTCCGGGCGAAGCTGCTAGGTCAATAGAGTTCATAATATCTTTCGATTTTTTTTATTGTTTGGTTTGTAGTTTACTCGACCTGCAGACCTTAGCAAAGTGCCCGTGTTTTCCACAATTATGACAAATTGTATTTTTAGCTGGGCAGCTGACCCGAGGATGTCTCAGATTACCACGAAAATAGCATTTTTCATTAGCAGCAGCTAATAAACAGTTTTTTGGAATCAGTATTCTGATTGCTTGTGGTAATTCTATGAGAGCTAGGAGGACCGCGAAATTTAGAACTGGTTAACATGTATGATATATGAGCTGTGTGAAGGTAACAAAAAAGAGAGCTTTTCAGCTTTACTTACGAGAGATGGTTGTTTATGGGTCAGCCGAGTGCTGAAGACTGAGGTTGTGGAGGGAGAAGCCTTCTTCTCCAACAGCAATAAGGGTGAAGCGGGGGAAGGGGAACTGCATGAACAATTCTGTATTTCTTATCTCTCGAGTATTCTTAACATTCCGCCCACCAAACGAAGCATGAGTTTAATAATTTTGAAACTGTAGCACATGAGAAGTAACACACGAAGTATTGCACAAACTTGATGAAGAGACGATGCACATAATTAATTACGATGAGTTTTACACATAAGCGGTGAACACATAATATTCAGTCTCTATTTACAAAAAATGTCTCTCAGAGAGAGGGTGCCAAATTAAGCTATTGGCAACACTATGAGTTTGTTTACAGGTCGCGTGAGGTGGCCGCAGGCGGTGCGAATCAATGCCACTCTTACTACTTTGTCTTGTCCGGGAAATATTTGTTCGACTATGCCTAGAGGCCACAATGTGGGCGCGGTACTCGTATTCTTGATAAGCACTATGTGACCCACTTTCAAGGGTTCTGAGGGGGTCTTCCACTTGTTTCGCTGCATAAGCGTATGTAGATATTCTGTACTCCATCGATTCCAAAACGTCTGCACAATTCGGCGTAGATGAGTCCATCGCTGCCGTACGGGGGTGGTAGTATCCAGCGGGATCTCCACAGCTTGTAGCAACGGTCGGCCGATAAGAAAGTGACCGGGTGTCAGCAGAGGGGTGAAGTCTCGTTGGGGTCCTGTGAACGCTCCAATAGAGGACGACTATTCATAATTGATTCAATACGAGAGAACACTGTGAAATATTCCTCCATTGTCATTGGATTATCACCAATTTGATTTTTCAACAGTGCTTTTGCTGATTTAATATTTGCTTCCCAAATACCGCCGAAATTGGGTGCGCTTGGTGGATTGAAGTGCCAGGTTACTTCACGTTGTACAAGAGCATTAAAAATGTCAGTCTTACTGTCAGCCAAGAATTTCGAGATATCTGATATTTTTTAGCAGCTCCAACGAAGTTCAATCCGTTGTCAGAGTATACGTGAGAAGGTAGGCCTCTACGAGATGTGAATCTATCGAAAGCGGCAAGAAACGATTCAGTGGTCAGCTCCGATACATATTCCAAATGAACAGCTTTCACCGCTAAGCATATGAACAATGCAAGATAGCCCTTATACACTCTCGGTTTTTTGAGTGAGCTGCACTTCGTATTGAAGGGGCCAGCGAAGTCAACTCCTACATGGACGAATACAGATGAGGCGTTCGCACGAGAATGGGGAAGATCTGACATGATTGGCTGCTGAGGTTGAGCTTGCATGCGAGTACAACGGACACAATGATGCAATCATCTGCTCCTTATGAGGTTGCGCGCTGATATAATCCAATATTTGCGAGCCACTAGTGACTGAGTTGTGCGAGGTCCGACGTGAAGATAATCTCTGTGAGTCTGATCACAAATCAGAGTGCTTAAATGAGATAACTTTTGGAATAGTATGTGTTTTCACAGGAGCGACTCGTGTTTTTGACATAATGAGATTCATCGATATGAATTGATCACTTGATGCAATATGAATATAGCAGACAGCACTGTAACCCTTTTCAGATGCGTCGGCAAATCCTATCAATGAGATATTGACATATGTAGTGTCAATATGACGAGGAATTTGAACATTTGAGAGAGTCAGCATTGTACTAGAAATACGATTCCACTGACTAGTCAAGTCTTCATCAAGCGGCTCATCCCAATCAAGGTTGGATAGCCAGAGTAATTTCAAAAAATATTTGAATGAGAATATTACAGGAGACAATAGTCCAAGCGGGTCGAACAATTTAGCTGTATACGATAGTATGGATCGTTTTGTTGGCAGTTCAGCGAACGGTGTAACAGTGTAAGAGAAAGACAATCAACAACTATGAAAACATTGAATTCATTTCTGAAACACTGATTTAACTTATCTATTTTTATTATTATTTTTTTTAATTCAACACTTTACTGATAGATATTACTACCAATTGATTAAGTAGAATATGTTTTTGGAATAATTAATGCAGCATAGGAAGTACGTATTGAGATGTAAATAAAAATATTGATTGTCAGATGAATTTCATGATTCACCAAATAAAGTCAAGTGTGACATGAGATACATTGACCTTTTGGCGGTACGAGGTTCGCCGGGTAGGCTAGTTGTAAATAAAGCTCTATTATTAATAGTCAACGCTGAAGAAAGACAGGCTCAATCACCATGAATACTATAAACTCTATGAGGGACCAGTAAGCCATTAATTATGAGTAGTTTAATCACTTCCACTATGGATACTGGATACATTATGGACAATCATTGAATCAATACGTTTTAGTAATTCAATTCAATTCAAAAATACGTATGAAATTTATTAGCTACAGAATAAAAAACTTTTGATTGCAGTGACCCCGACTACTACAATATGAATTACCATCTGGATCAAACATAAGGAATTACTCACATCTCTCATCAACTCGTATTTTTTATTCACAAAATATTAACAAAAAATATATATAAATTATATTGAATGAACTCACGGCTAAGGTTTGCCTTTTTCTGGCCGTGCTACAAATAAATGTAGGTATATGTTCGACATTTTTTTTGTAATCTTGTTGTCTATTAAGAAAGTTTCCAATGTGAGTTTTGATGGAAATAGAATTTGAATTTGAAAAAAGAATTATCAACAAACTCCTAACCAAAGAAATTCTCTGTGCTCTGTTCTAATCGGAATGTATGAGACTCCATATACAGCTGATAGAAGGCGCAAACCGAACTGGCCAAGAATACAACAATGAAACACACACGTGGCAATAAGCTCGCGCTCTCGATTTCCGAAAAATTAATTCGATCAGCTGATTGATAAGATTATTTTAAGCTTTTCAATAATTACAACATATGTTAGAATATGATGTGTCAATTATCTCAGTTTTATATGGCGTTCACCTTACCATGTTCATAACCTTACTTAATAGGATCCTTTTTCATCCTTTGAAATCCTTAGAGGCAAAATATCTTAAAATCCGTTCTTAGTGCGCGTCTAGCATGTTTGTAGAATATTTGTGCAAAGTTTTAAGTCCGTAGGCCAATGAGTTTTAGCTGTAGTGTGATTTTACATTAAAATTTTCGAAAAAAGCCCTCTTCTGAATGCCCCTGTGCTCCTGATCGGAATTTTTCTGCAGAGATCTAATTATTTTTCGTAGCTGAACAAAAAGTTCCTCATGACTTTGCTGTGGAATGAGCGGTTAAAAAGTACAACATTTTTGGGGGGCCCCAGCTCCCTCAGGGGGGCAAATTTCTGAAAATCCTTTCTTTCTTAGTGGATGTTTTGAGGCTACCATAAAAAATTGTGCAAAATTTCAAGTTTTTAGGCTCAGTAGTTTGGGCTGTGGTGTGATTTCAGTCTGTTGGGGCTTAGCCTTTTATAGATATAGAGAAGAAGAAGAGATTCATAATAATGAACAATATAGCTGAAATGCAATGAAAAACTCGAAATGTTGTCTCCTCTACTCAATTTTTTATTTTTACAAACCCAGGGTATCTATGTGCAGAGAGGATCATGCACTGAAGATGATGACATGAGCATAGAAACGCTGGGTTTTGTCAAAAACATTCAGTACAGAAGACAAACATTATATTGTGTTTTTATTTTATCATGAAAAATTCTACAACATCTCTGAAGTGTTCAATCATAGAGGAAAAAATAACATAAAAGAAAATATCTCATGATATAGGTCGTTTATGTTCAAGTCGACTACTGTCTATTTTACTGTTTGTTGAGGAGAGTGTGTGAGAAGGACACAGTATGAGAGACTACCAGCGTCACATAGCTTCACGAAAAAGAACTTGTTTGACTATCGGCTTGAACAAACAATGGAATTTGGAACATAAACGTCCTGGGTTATCTTCTTATGGTATGTTTCCGCTATGCTTACACTGTCAGCAATCATTATTAACCATTAATGGTTTCCATTCAATCAATACAGATAGTTTAAGTGAATTACACTGTAACAAACTCAAGTTCTGCAGTTCTTGAGTCAACAGTGTGGAACATAAACGCCCTATATCATGGGATATCTTCTTATGCTATCATTTCTCCATGGTTCAACGTAGCTAAAAGTTAATGGAACTGAAAATGAATGCATAAACCAGGACTATTCGCTTGAGTTATCAGTGAAATTTGGAACATTTATGCTAATATAATGGGATATCTTTGTATGGTATCTTTTTTCTATGGTTCAATTTAGGTAAATGTTAATTGAACTGATAATGCTTAAATGTATGGTTGGTTTGTTTACAGAGAGACGGGCAGCCGATGCAGCGTAACCGCGTTCGAATTGTGGGCGGCAACATCACAATCGAGAGCCTGCGACGCACAGACTTTGGCTTCTACCAGTGTGTGGCCAGCAACGAGGTGGCCACCATAGTGACTGCCACCCAGCTGGTGGTCGAAGGCACTCAGCCGCATGCGCCCTACAACCTCTCCGCCAATGCCAGCGAGTTCGCCGTCACCCTCACCTGGCTGCCTGGCTACAGTGGCGGTCCTGACTACAAGCAGGACTACACCATATGGTTCGTCTCAACAACTATTCATTCAAAATACTAATTAAATGCTGTCAATTATTACTTATTCAATACTTATATCCATGAGCATTTGAATAGATACACTCTCTCATTTATCTCCAATAATTACATCTAATTCTTTTTTAACCAAACTCTGCTTAACGTCTTCTAAGGTCCGTGCAAACCTTAGTTTGCTGCAGGCAGCTGTATGACCAATGCTGTTTCAGTGGAATAATAGGAGTACACGGTTGCCGTTTTTATGCTGATTCTATCAAAAAGGCCCATACGCTCTTTCTCTCACACAATTATTTTACATGCTACCTGGATTCTGTGAAATCTGGCAGCGCTGTACTCCATAAGACATGTGCTGTGAAACTAAGGTTTGCACAGACTATACCTATGATGAGATCCACGTTTCAAAGTGACATGCTACCAATTTATCCTAATAGGTTGGATAGCATTCACCTATCACCTAAGGAAAGTCATCGGTTCCTAATAAGCTAATATCTTGATATATCATGAATGGATCTAATGCTTATGAATAAGAAATCCAGTTCAGAGCAAATTAAATTATAATTTATTAAAAAATGATTCAAAAATTTCAGTTCACACCAGAACAAATAATCATACATGGATCAAACATAGATTGAACATGATTGAGGTTACTAATATGTTTGTTCTGTTCATCAAAACAGATTCCAACAGCTTTCACAAAAACTCAGAAATTATTACTTCAAAATCAAAATTTAAATATATAACTTAAGTTATAGATTAAGAATACGTATCTAACGTTTACAGGTTTCAAAACAGGCTTATGGCTTTCAACATTAAATGAGAAATTCAGCATAACATGTAAAGAAAAATTGAAATCTACATTTCATGTATGTTCAATAACATCAATAAACTTTATAGAAACATTTAGATCACTAATAACAAATCTTAAATTTCAATTATTTAGGAAAATTTCAACAGAAGCCAACACTCCTAACATAAGCCAGCCATTAAAAAATTTGAGAGACAAGAACAAGAAGCCTTTCCAGTGAAGCCGAGACACATCATCATCGATTGCCAATTAGCAAAGAACACAAGTCTACAAACATTATATCTATTGTTTTCAATAAAACTTTATTTTTAAAGTTATTTTAAATTTAATTAACCTTTATATTGTTTAGAATTATCTGTTTATTCAGAAATATAACTTTGTTACAGTGATTCAGTGGAATGTTCAACACTAGTATATATGATAAATTCCCTGTGAAAAATTTAGTCCATATATCGATTACACCGATATTTGCTATCAAGTTTTATTAATATTTTGAATATCGAATTGAAGATTCAATTTTTATCGAGAAAAAATGTAATATTACAAAAGTCAGTGTAAATTATAGGACTACAGAGTTACCGTACCGATTCTCTATTTCCACCGCCTTCTGTATTGGATAGGTGTGATTCAAGTTATACCAGTATATTCGATGCAGTTTTAATTTCTGATCGTTTTCAATAATGTTCAATTCGTTCTGAAATATATTTTATTTGTCAAAACTAATAAAATTGACTAACTTAACAAAAGTGTTGATCACAATACATATTGTTTGTTGACTTGTTTAGGTATCGGGAAGCGGGCAAGTCGGACTGGCTGACGATTCCGGTGACTCCACCCGGCAGCACAATGGTCACCATCAACCGACTGTCTCCCGGGACAACCTTCGAGTTCCAGGTCATCGGCAAGAACGCCCTTGGCGACGGCATGCTCAGCAAGGTCATCACTGTGCGCACTCTAGGTCAGTTCACCCACCATTCATGCGATGTCTTTAAGGGGAGGGTCTTGTCGAGATCTCAGTTCATCCAGTACCACCATAGAGGAAAGATAGCATGAGAATTCATCCCATGGGACTTTCAGGGCGTTCATGTTCCAAATTTCACTCAAGCCGATATTCCTAGTAGTTCTATTTCGTGATGCCATGTGACGCTGTTAGTCTCTCATACTGTGCCGTTCTTACACTCTCATCCGGCCAAAACGATAATGATAGACAGTAGTCGACAGTAATTGGCTTGAGTTAACAAGAAATTGGCTTGAAATTTGGAACATAAACGACCTATACCATGGGATACCTTCTTATGCTATATTTTCGCTATGGTACCACCTATCTCGACCATTTCTTGAAATACTGAAACAGATGGGAAGTTGGACCGTTCAGTTCGTCCAGTCGCACGGCATCAAGTTTTCAATGCAGGCTGCGTGTTAGTAACATCGTAGCACTCTTCTTAGAAATTAGTGAGAATGGGGTAGGGTGAAGTTATAGTTAGAATCAGGTTAGGGTTTAGGTTTTTGTTTTTAAATTTTAATATTCTGATATCATTTCATAGTAATTATACAATTAAGTATATGCTACAGTATCCATGGACTTTCTGAAAGCGAAATGAAATTGATGAACCGAAAATTGAACGTACTGGAGTTGCCTACCCGGGCTGATTCTTGATCAACTGAGATCTTGAAGAAGTGGATTTCACCCACCCTTTCTACGGAGTTGGGTAGAGAGGTATTGTTAATTGTGTTCATTGGATGTTGACAGCTTGAAAATAAAAGAGAAAAAAATGAAACATTGATGGACGCAAAATATTATTTGTTAATGCTGCGCACCACGCTTCTGGAGAACCTTTTTCCAAGTGACATTTTTCAAATTATTTTAATATGGATACTATCAATGGAACATATTATAAGAAATAACAATTTTTTATTTGTGCAATATGAGCGCCTTAAGTTGAAATCTTTGAGGTGATCTTTTACCGAATTGGAGAAAATAAATTCATGAAATTTTGAGGATACATTCTGCAAGATATTGTCTATACCATGACATATTCTACTCAGAATATCAATTCTAGGGAAATGTATTTAATTGGAAAAAACCAAATGGCTTGAATATGATTATTTTCAATGATGCAGGCTATTTTGATGTGCTTTGATATATTGATGTCCGGTTCCACCATGCTTGGTCAATATATTTGAACATGATCGAATCGTCAATGCTTTACAAAGATGCACTAATATTATTTCTATAGCAATAGTTGCTATCGATAACTCCAGTGCGCGCGTGTAAAGCTTACCTGGTTTGACGATGTTCAAATGTCTTGACCGAGCATGAGTTTTATAAGAGAATGAGTGTTTTTAAAAAAATGCTACCATAGTTCATTTCATAACCTCCATTCTCTACAGTAAGATTCGATTCGTTCAGCGAAGGAGTTAACTTCATTCATTTTATCTATGCAACTTATCTACACATTTTTTATTGATATACATTTTTGTATGGTTTTCATTATTATATTGATTTTTGAATAGCTTAATAGCACTATTACTTTTGATAAGTATAACGATTCTTTGCTTTTCTCACAATTTGGCCTGGTGGTTTCCTTTCTTCTATATTTCCTTTGCTTGAAGTTGATCGATACTTTTTTCCATTTCAATATAATATTTATCTAACAATAATATCGCATTTTGAAACTATAATCGACTAAATATTCATTTTCAGGCTCCTACTTTTGATATAATATTATTCAATATTCATCTAATAATAATATCGAATCTTGAAATGTAATTGACTAAAAGCTCTGAACGTAATTCCAACATTACAGATCTCTTACGCATACAACCATGGACAAATTGTGAGGCAATTTCTTTCATTGTTGGAATTCTTTTTGATCACATCTCAATTTAATACAACCTTAATAAAGGATAAAATAATAATTTTCATTTAATAATTATTTTATTGCTGATTTTTATAACATTTTCAATTTTCTCCTTTATAGTTCATCAATCTTAATATTTTCATAAGTAACATTCATAAACTTACTCCAAAGTAGCCTAATTCCAAATTGTGTACATAATTATTGATGATGAAAATTAATGTTTCGAACTATTCTAGAGTCATTTTCAAGTGTGAAAATATCTGTACAATAGTGTGTTTGAACTTTGAAGAGCTCAAAACTTGTTGTGTAAAAATAAATACAGTATTAAAAGGGTTTGATTTTTCAATTTTTATTACAACTTGCCCTAATTAAATAACAAAGTGAGCATTATCATTGATGTATATTCTATTTGTCGCATATAAGGTTATATATTTATTTTTGTTCAAAAGGTTCATGCCATGTTAAAATAACAACTTCTCTTTATTAATTGATTCTGCTAGTCTCATATTTTCCGAGTAAGCTGTTGACAATCTGTTGTTAAACAAAATTTTGACAACCATTCAAATAAAATAACGGTATCTAGGTTCTTCTCTCTGCATACTTTATATTATTTCACTCTCAAAATCCGGTATTTTTTCAAACTTTTCAAGATTGAAAGGAACAAGAGAAAATTTATTTTACAAACCGAAGAAATCTTAAAAATATCAAATCTCAATGTTTTCAGTTTCAATCTTAGTCATTTTAAGCCTGTTTCATATATTCTGAAGTCTCGTAGAATAAAAAAAAACATTCAACTATATAGATCACAGATGAATAATATTCTGTCTCAATAGTTTTTAATTGAGTCCATAAAATCAAATTCAATTTCGATAAATTTGTAATCTATTTTAAAAATATGCATCTATAGTGTGATTCATGTTTTAAAGTCAGTTGATTTGATAGGAGGTCATAGTTGCCACCTTTCGTTTTCCACCACCTTCTATAATAAATCATTTTAATTCAAGTCATCTAGGTATAACCGAATAGTTGGATCATGTTGATACTGATCAATAACTCTATCTCAAATAAGTTTCTTCCATCAACAGAAAATATATTTTCCCAATTGAGATTCACTATTCTGGTAGTTCATTTTATATATACATAGCCTAAAAACATTCATGGCAATTTTGCAACGGTGCGGAGTTTGAAAAAGGTGCGTTATTAACTTATTAACTTAGGTGGTGCTTTGTCTAATGACAGACCAAGCAAAACCAAGCAATCTTAGCAAATCAAGGTTAATCAGGTGCTGACTTGGAAACGTGAATCTCACTGTAGTAAACTTATCGAATGCTGACAGAAATGAAAGTAGTATCCTGGAATCAAGAAGTTTCCTGGCTTTGATATCAGTGTGGAAAAGTGAGAGCTATACCGGATTTTGTATTGTAGTTTACAACTGAGTTGCAAGTGAATTGTATGAGTATGATAATGTTTCTGTCTTATATGTAGACCACGGTATCAGGGTGAATGTAGCACCGACGGTGAAAGAGAGCGACAACCCGTTCAATCCCCCCGAGGGTGAGTAGGCCTACACCACAGCACGCCGCTTTAACCTCAGCTCTCTCTCTCTCTCTCCTTAGCACGCTTCACGCACCATCCTTGCATGCGTCTCCTTCTCCATTACTTGGCTACTCTCAAATCTATTTGTCTGGTTTACTTGACTGAAGCTTCCTCTACCTTTTGCTTATTTTGTGCAGTTATTTGTGTACTTCTATGATAATAAGTAATTATTTTCTATTTGATAATCCAAAAAAGGGGATATCCGATTGAAGTTTCACCCTATAGTTTTTTTATTGATAGATTGTTGTTCATTTGATGGATAATAAGTCAATATGTAGAAAGCTACATTAAACATTTACTTGATTGAAAGCGTTGTACCGGTACTTTTTTGTTTTTCTTTTATGGATCTTTGAACGCTTTTTTTGATGGGTAATAAGTGAATAGTAGCTATTGTGTGGTGTGATAGTTGAGTATATTGAACACCATCACAATAATGGCCTCACCTTTTTCATCCAGTAGTTGTTGAAACGAAATATCAGGTGCTAATTCTTTTTATTAGCTTCTTCTACTCGTAACTGGCCTCTCTACCTTTTTTTAACAAAGACTGCTTTACGCAATAAGTTATACTTACATTATAGTTAATCTTAACTCAATCTTATTTTGAGATTGACCAGCGTGGAGGCTGGCTAGATGATTAGTTAGCTACTGGTTATATTTTTGATGAACTCATTAGATTAGGCCTATATCCTGTTTGTTTTGTATGTCTTGCAAATTTTTTTGTATATCGTTTAAATGGCAGAAGAATATTTTGTTATGCACTTTAAACTTGTTAATTTAATATATGTTGTAAATCCGAAAAATATCTTGTAATATCGTGAATAATATATTTCAAGATATGTTGCAATATATTCATGTACAAAATATGTAATAAACTGATTAAAATCTCTGATAGCTTTCAACTGATGGTTTTTTATCTGGTAAAATAATTTTATTGTTCCAGGGTAGAATTTCATAGAAGCTATAAATGAATACGATTCATTCAGATAATAATCAAAGAATAAATCTCATTTCTCAATAAGACGTTTATATCTACGCTGCTCCAGTAGAGATCACTTTATCTGTCAAATGGCGGTATATGATTCTTTACACATCAGACTCTCAATAGTGAATTGAATCTTAGCTTACGAGTAATAGTTACTTCAGCTCAGCACTATAAATAGTTTTCTTAATTGTTTTATAACATAATTTACATACATTATTCATTTGTATCACATACCACTCTTAAATTTGATACCCATTAGTATTTAAATCATTATATAATCTCTAATAGTTCCACATGAAACTTAATTTTGTGGCTCAAATGCTGATTCATGTTGGCTTTATATAATTGTAATAGCTCCTGAAATTACACAGGAATTTTCATATAACGATTATATGAAAACTAATTATTGTATATGAAATATTATTGTATCATCATGCTATTATTTGTATCTTTGAGTAGGATTAAAATAAAATAATATGATAGTTCAAGCTAAGCTTAGTTTTCCTCTTTTAGATTATGATATTTATTAATATATATAATTGTAATAATTGTACTGATAAATAAGTGGTTGATTGATTGTAATTATTTGATTCAATCCTCCACAACACACTTCAAAGCAGCTCACATTTAGCTATCCAATTTATCAAATACATAAGAAAATTAGTGAAAATATATGTAACTATCTAATGCTTTGCTTGAGATGTAAGTACCTTCAATTCAGAATGTGACATGATTCCCTTTAGCTGAAATGCATTTCCGATTCGATTCTCTGCTTTTGGTAATACGCAATATTTGGACGTTTTTTGCTTTTGATGAGATCAAGGACTCTGTATTAGCTGTTTACGTCTTAATATGAATACTTGAAACAATTTTTGTAGAATATACCCTGATGATATCTTTTGCATCAATAAATCTGACATTCATTCTTTTTGTCAAGATCTCTGTAACTATAAAAGGAACGAAAAAAATCTTCAGCTTGCCCTTAATCTCCTTTCTATTCCTGTTTGTATGCATGCCAACTGAATAATACCGATTGTTGTAATTTAGATTTATAGGTACTCTAAATGTTGTTTGATGTTTGTTCTTGCTTGTCTAATGTTTTGTGTTATGAGTTTTGCTTTTGATGTTTTTTGTTTTTATTGCAACCTGTGTTTTATTTGATTGCAGATGTTCTTGATAATACTGTTATTCTTTTTCCTACCGATTCGTCGGGAGCTACTCTTGTGCCCCCAATTTTTAGACCAACAGGTTGGTTTTTTAAAACCTCATTACATTCCATTTAGATGCACTTTGTGGCCTTCAGGTGTCAATTTACTTGAAGATATTGAAAGAAAATCTATCATTGCCATAAATAAAATTATACAATTTATTATTTACAACAGATCATTCAAATTTTGGGATGCTTGAATTCGATCACTGTGACTCATTCACATTATCATTTTGCATTTGGAAAAAACGAATGCGTTACTGTACTATACTAACTAATATTAAATTATATTAACTAATCTCAATTATTTAATATTAAAGTCATTAAAGTATTCAAAATTGAAAAATTGTTTGGAGGAACTTTTTTTGTTGGTTTTCTCGATACTGTTGAAAATAAGCCTTCTGTGATAATGAAAAATGTGAATGTTAATATGACGTAGGCCTGATTGAAAGGTTTTAGCCCAGATTAATTCAGGCCAAATTAACAATTCGTATTTGAATAGCTTGTAATACTGAATCTTGTATTAAATTTATCGCTTCTTGAGCCCTTAGAAGTCGCTCCAAACAATATGTAACTATTTAAAACCATTCAGTTAGCGAATGAATGCTTCCTATCCACTTGTTAGTTTGTATTGTAGCTCTGAATTTTCAAATATTCGGCTGTTCCTTTTTATAGTACGGTATTTACTTGTTTGCATTTTCATAGTTTTATTGTGTATGACTCACCTGTTCTTGTAGTGCTTGTGAAGCCCTCATATTACCATTAAATTTATTCATTCTTCATTCTTTATTATTCTCTTACTACTAGTTTTAAACTCTTGTTTTACAATCTGGACTATGAGAATGTCTCTTACTGAGGCTATAACTTCAATTCAGAAATTGTTATGAACGTAAAATTTAATTCAGTCAATTATTACTTTTCGAATGAGTATAAATTTGTGATGATATGATTATATTCAATAAATATAATCGAATCTATTTATGTGTGATGAGAAGCGTTTATAGAAGATACCATATAAAGGCCTACGTATTGAATCGGTCCTGGATTCCATAATTACATTTTTTTATAAATATTGGATCTAATTACAAAGTACAATTTGTACTTGTTTTATTGTTAGCAAAAGTCTAGCATATGAATTATCGTTATAATTTTGAACTTAAATAATAACCATAAATGTGAGTAATATTATCATCAGATGAGTTTATTGGTTCATTTGAATGTATTACAAATATTTAAATACAGTCTATAGTAAAACATTATGTTTTCTTTTGTAAAATAATGAATGTCAAAGCAAATAGTATTTTTAATGGTAGGCTAATCAATATCAATACAACAATATAATTCTCCTTGTCAACTGCATCTACAGCACTTATTTTTGTATGGGTAGAGGTACAACATTAAACAATAAACACAATAAGCTACATTTTTCCATCACAATTGGTTCCTCATTTTTTTGAAATTACTATTGAATCAACTGATATAATAGTTTTAGTAGAACTATAAATTTCCGCTCTATATACTTATTTATCTTGTGACGAAGTTATGCATTTAATACTTGAGAACATTTTTAGTCTTCTGTGTATGAGTCAATTAAGTGTGGCATGTATTGAAATGAAGAATAATAATTGAATGATGTGTGATATTAGGGCCGAAACCAGGTCAGCCTCGAAACCTGACGGTGACTGAGATCAGCAACGGATTCATGATCACGTGGCAGGCTCCCTTGGAGCGCTTCCACCTCGTCCAGTACTACACCATCAAGTATCGAACCGACGGAAACTGGAAGACTCTCAACAAGGGACAGATACGCTCTGAAGAAACCTCTTATCTAGGTGAGAAAAACATTTCCTGCAAACATACAACGAATACGTATTTAATGCTTCATAAATTCAATCAATCAAATCAGTTTTATTCTACCAAAACAATAATAGAATCAAATTATGTCATATTCTATGCCATTTTAGTTGAAAAACTAGGCTACTGTACTTTTCCCATTAACTTTCAAACTTTCAAATTTGGTACATAACGACCCATATCATGAGGGTATAACCATCTTCTTCTTATGCTACATTTTCTCTATGATATTAGTTTGTCATTTACAGCAGTATAAAGTTAACTTATTTTTTTAAGTACTGTATTGTTCCTATTGACTCCTCCTCTAGACGTTGACTTGTTCCATATTAAGCTGCGTACAGTATTTTGCACCACGAACACCTCATTTCGCTCTTCATCAGCTGATTATATCTGTATTTGTACATAAACAGTATAAGGTTATAATAAAGGTAGCATCTGCTGATGAGAGTGAAATGCTGTGTTTGTGGCGATCAAGTCTGTACGCAGCTTTAGAGGGGTAATTTTCAGGGGAATGTATTGTAATGTACCGGTACTACACTTTCTGAAAGGAATAGAATGAATTTGAAATGTGGTTGGTTGCAGTTAAGAACCTGGTAGGCGGACGCACCTACCACTTCCGGGTGCTGGCGAATTCGGTGCGGAGCTACGAGTCGAGCGACGAGGTGAAGTTCTCGGTGCCGGCACGCGTCAAGCACAAGGCGATCACGGCCGGCGTCGTCGGAGGCATCCTCTTCTTCATCGTCGCTATCATCCTCTCCGTCTGTGCCGTCAAAATATGTAACAAGCGCAAGCGCCGGAAACAGGAAAAAGGTACGCTACCACCAACTCAAATCAAATTAACACCAATGTTTTCACAAATAATCACTATTAATTTTTTCAAAAGATCTCTAGAGACTCTATTAGAGCATATGAATTGTTAAGATCATAACATATACGGTAACACAAAAAAAGAAGTAGAAAATCGCACAAAGGAACCCTCTCTACTCATAAACTCATTCGTGTCAAGGTGCGTAATAAAACATAATTATCAATAAATACAATAAATGATAATTATCAATTTATTATATAAACCTAATTTAATAAACATAATGCATTATTAGGCTACCCAGCAATTTCCTGGTCAGAGTATTTTATTTAGTTGTGTTACTTGATCAGATGGATTGAACGTTCACATTTGTGAGGTTAGGTTGTAGCGAAGTCAGCAATACGACAAGCGCGCGATCATCCTTCGAACATATTGCGAACCCTTGCGTAACATCTCGCGTAACGTTCAATATCGGGGCGTGTTCAAAGCGCGTATATCTGTACGCATCTTTATAGAATACTCCAACCATCAAAAAGCTCTTCAACTCAAAATCATGGACAACTTCACAGTTTTTCAAATTAGTAGGAAGCTTTCTAATAAATTTGAGGCACATATATGTTGGTTTTTTTTCAAAAAGAGCTGTTCTTTGATACAGTGGAGCATAGTCTCCTCTATTTCTTGTATTTTATCTATGGATATCAGCATTTCTAGACATAGTCTTTCTCGTAACATGCATAATCACCTCATATATAATAAGAGAGAAAGGTTAGTATGTCTAGTTCTATAAAGTGGCTTCTACAGGACTCTGTAGGTATAATACCATTAATATTGTCCTTACAGATTAACATGCTAAACTGTCAGCGTTGTTTGAACGAGAAGCTTGGCTATTATTTATAAGTCATACAAATGATGAAAGAAAGCTGCTGAATAGTATAGAATCGAGAACGTTGCAATACTTGGGCTTGTTATGAGAAACCCCTACACCGTTCTGATCTACAGTGCATATTGCAGAAAAAGAATTTCGTGGCTGAGAAATTTGAGTGCCTGGTTCTCCATGAATACCCGTGCAGCTGCGGAGCTAGCCACCATGGTAGCCAGCGTCTGGAAGCGGACAGGCACTTGAAGAATTCAATTCAAATTTTCAAAAAGTTATTTATTTCATAAGTACAAGCAATTACAGTGGTACCCTACATCATAAAATAAGAATACACTTTACAATAAAAATAAGACAATGTCAGCACCACAGAATGCCTGCAGATATACAAATATGATATATTAAGAAATATTTACTCTCGCAGAGACATTACTGCCTGTGTGCGAGAATGAATCTAAGGTAGGAATAGGCATATATATATTTCGCAGTACTTGCATAGATCGGTTAAGCTTGTTGACATTTCAATAATAGTGACACTAACCCCCCCCCCCCCCCCCGAGAATGAAACTACATTTCTCCCCCCTATCCCTATGCCACCCCCTAGAAACCCAAGAAACCCCTTCCCGCCCCACATAAGTGACGTTCCCCCCATCCAAAGCCAACAAACAGACGAAGAAACAAATCACCCACAAAGGCGTGAAAACGCCAACACACACACACACACACACACACACACACACACACACACACACACACCTCAAAAAGAGAGAATCAGGAGATTCAGAAAAATAGCCAGTATAATGATTAAAATTTGTAATAGTGACCGGTGATAGAATGTGTAAAGTCTTATGATTTTATTAGTTTTTTAGTTCATTTGAATCCAGCCCTAGAATCTAAACTCTGAAGTAATCAATCTTTCACAACTCCCACCTCTACCGATACCCCGAATCCACCTTTTAATTGCTATTTCGAATGCAGATATTTTATAGTTAATGAAGTCTGTTACAGCTATAGGTAAGTATTTTAACAGAAGAACATGGGCTATGTAGTATGAATTGGTAGTGAAGATGGTTTTATTTACCCTTGGCATTTGGATATTGTTATGTATTACTCTCCTTGTTGTATAATTATGAGTGATAGTATTAAATATGTCAGAATAGTTTTTGAATAGGTATGTTGCCAAAGTTCTAATGTATAATTGCCTGACATCAAGCACCTCCATCTCCGCGAAAACCACCTCAGTCGAGTAGTCCCAACGCCTCCCAAGTGCAGCCTTTAGAATCAGTTTTTTGGTTATGAATAGAGGACTCAAAATAGATCTGAATCCTCCTCCATAAGCTAGGATCCCTCCTTCAATAATTGATTGAACAAATGCGTGATAAATTGTTAGGATTCCGTTCTTGTTCAAATATTCTCTAAGTTTCCTAAAAACATAAATCATTTTTCTTAGTCTGCTGTTCTAATAAGCAAAATGTGCAGACCAGTTGCAACTCAACCATTTCATTTTAATTATCCAAATGATCAGTCTTTAATATATAATACTCTTTGATAATATTATAGTTGAGCTGAGTGGCAACTCAACCATTTCAGTTTAATTATCCAAATAATCAGTCTTTAATATATAATTCTCTTTGATAATTATAGTTAAGCTGAGTGGTAACTCAACCATTTGAGTTTAATTAACCAAATAATCAGTCTTTAATATATAATACTCTTTGATAATTATAGTTAAGCTAAGTGGTAACTCAACCATTTCAGTTTAATTATCCAAATAATCAGTCTTCAGGCTCTATCTGTTAAATCGGAAAGTCTTGTGTTGCTATCACTTCTTCCATTCCCAATAAAATCTCCACATTTCCAATCCGAAACTCATAATAAATTTGTCGTTGCCAAGCACGGGCCAACATATGGAATCTGAATCAATTTATTTTCTAATCATTAGTTATAGTCTATGAACTATATAACGATTCATGCATATTAGGAGAAAATTATAAGTCAGTCTATTCTGAATGACAGGATTCACCATCTGAAGCTGGTGACGCCTCCTCAGGTAATCTTTAAAGTCTGGAAGACTCCTGGTGATCCTCCTCTGCAGGGGGCCACAGTTGCTCCGTCTGCCTCGTGGTAGCCCACACTAGCTCCATCGCTAGCCTGGTTTGGACTGCTGGATTCGTCTGCTATTCTCCTGTGGTGATCCACTAGAATTTTCCTAAGCTCGGCCATTGTACCTGTTGATGGTAACCTCGTCGATGTTGCTAGTTTCACTGCTGCATTACGATGGAGTTTGTAGATCCAGGACACTCCAGGATCGCTGCTTTCCTCTTGTCCTCTCCACCGCGAGTACACTTTTCTCCAGCACTGATCGCTGTTCTTTTCCTCCTACCTTTAGCCCCACGTTTGTGTGCCAATCTTCTGAGTAGATTTTTGCCCACACCTTCTTCTACTAGAATTCCCAGTGTCGCTCTGGGCCGGCTACACTCAGTCGGCGTCTGGGGTGGGCCGCAGCAGGGGACGGGGGGCTTGGTGGGGTGTCCGTCAACCACCCTCGTTCGAGTCGGAGGTTGGAACAGGGCCTTGAGTACCTTGTTGAAGTGATTCCCTCTTTTAGTAAAGAGGGGCCGTGCTTTCGCACTGCCCAACAGGGTTGGGCGTGGAGAGATAGGAGTAGGAATAATCTGGTGTCCTCCGTGAGTATGGTCTCCGGGGCGGGAGAAGCGTTCCCGATCGTCACTGGATGTCCTCTTGCTATTCCCGATTGGAATTAGCAAGGTAGAAGAGCCTCGGAACCTGGGCGTCGCGGCTGGTCACCGGGTCCCTCACCTCGGGTACCGGGGGTTTCTGGCTATCAGGACCGGCGTCACGGGGTCGAGAAAGGCGTTCCCAAGCCTTACTCAAGGTCCTCTTGCTATTCCAGTTGGAACTAGCAAGGTAGAAGAGCCTCGGAACTGGGCGTCGCGGCTGGTCACCGGGTCCCTCACCTCGGGTACCGGGGGTTTCTGGCTATCAGGACCGGCGTCACGGGGTCGAGAAAGGCGTTCCCAAGCCTTACTCAAGGTCCTTTTGCTATTCCAGTTGGAACTAGCAAGGTAGAAGAGCCTCGGAACTGGGCGTCGCGGCTGGTCACCGGGTCCCTCACCTCGGGTACCGGGGGTTTCTGGCTATCAGGACTGGTGTCTCGGGGTCGAGAAAGCCGTTCCCAAGCCTTACTCGAGGTCCTCTAGTTATTCCAGTTGGAACTAGCAAGGTAGAATAGCCTCGGAACTGGGCGTCGCAGCTGGTCACCGGATCCCTCACCTTGGGTACCGGGAGTTTCTGGCTATCAGGACTGGCGTCTCGGGGTCAAGAAAGCCGTTCCCAAGCCTTACTCAAGGTCCTCTTGCTATTCCCGATGGAATTAGCAAGGTAGAAGAGCCCTGGAACCGGGCGTCACTGCTGGTCACCGGGTCCTCACCTCGGGAACAGGCTGTCTCCTGCGGCCAGGATCGATGTCTCGGGGTCGAGAAAGGCCTTCTCAAGCCTTACTCGAGGTCCTCTTGCTGTTCCCGATGGAATTAGCAAGATAGAAGAGCCCTGGAACCGGGCGTCACTGCTGGTCACCGGGTCCCTCACCTCGGGAACCGGCTATCTCCTACGGCCAGGATCGGTGTCTCGGGGTCGAGAAAGGCGTTCCCAAGCCTTACTCGAGGTCCTCTTGCTATTCCAGTTGGAGCTAGCAAGGTAGAAGAGCCTCGGAACTGGGGGTCACTGCTGGTCACCGGGTCCCTCACCTCGGGAACCGGCTGTCTCCTGCGGCCAGGATCGACGTCTCGGGGTCGAGAAAGGCCTTCCCAAGCCTTACTCGAGGTCCTCCTGCTCTTCCTGGTCCTCTTCGTGATGTTTCTGGGTCCTGTCAGGCTTTAGCCCAAAACCTAACTTGTCGCCACTGGTCGAAACAGGTAGGCTGGCTGCTAGTAGTCGCAGAAGTGGTCGTACAGTACTCAACTTCCTGCGAGTGCTGTATCTTGGAGCTTCTAGCGTCTTCTATTAACTCCAGTTAATAGAAGGCGCAATACGCAGTATTCGAAGGAGCAGGAGTAGACTCTGCTCACGAGCTGTACTCCCTCTCTCGCCGCGAGCTGCTTCCTTCAATAGTTCTCGACCGACTCTCCGTGCTAGACTGTTCTTCAAAATCAAAATTGTTTATTGTCATTACAAAACAAATTGTATAACAAGGTCAGGTACATTCACAATTTATAACATTCTTCATTCATCAATACAATATAAGTATGGTAACGTTTTGTAACACTAACAATAATAATAGTAATAACAAATCAAAAATATAAAAACAGGACAAGAACAATAATATTCTATATGTCTATAGATGTGTTATCAAGTGTCAAACATTCTACAAACTCATTAACACTATAGACACAAAGCTCACACAACATATCTTTCACGCATTTTTTAAAACTGCTCATATTTAATTCTCTGACTTCCGTTGGCAACAAGTTATAAATTTTCTTACCAAATTCATGAAAACTGTTCAGAGTTAGTTGTAAGTTACATTGACTTCTATGCAACAATGTCTTTTGGCGTGTTCCATAATTGTGAATGTAATTATTTGTCTGCATTTCATGCATGTAACTTTTTACATACAACAGACACTCAAGAATAAAAAGAGATGGAACCGTTAGTATTCTTAGCTCTCTGATCAAAGGTTTACAATGAGTTCTACAGTGGACATTGAAAATAGCTCTCACAGCTCTTTTTTGTAAAATCATGAGCTTTTTCATTTCAGACGACGAGTGTCCCCAAACCACTATGCCATATGACAAATGACTTTGAATGTGTGCATAGTAAATTGATAGCAATACATCAACATTGACAAAAGGTCTAAATTTCCTGATGAGAAATACACCCCTAGCAACTTTTTTACTTATATTTTCAATGTGTATGCCCCATTTCATGTTTGACTCTAACGTCACACCCAAAAACTTCACCTCCCCATTTTCTGAATAATTAGCCAAGGAAAAATTCATCGTTTGGGTTTTGTTGCTGTTCAGACTAAGTGAGTTGGCTGATGTCCAGTCTTTTATAACAGTATTTGCATCATTTATAAAACGTTCAACTGAATTTAAACATTTATTATTTACCTGAATTGCCAAGTCATCAGCATACATGTATGTATTCACTCTATCGTCTCCTATCGCTAATGGTAAGTCATTAACATATATTATAAACAATGTGGGTCCTAATATGGATCCCTGAGGTACCCCTGATTTGAGAGGCAGATATGCTGAAAAGGACCCATTAAAATAAACCGATTGGTACCTCCCTGACAAATATTCTTTAAAAAGTTGTAAAGCAGACCGATCAAAGCCATAGTATTTCAACTTGTATAACAATATATCATGGGATATTGTGTCGAATGCTCTACTCATATCATACCAGCTCCCCATGACCTTTTCTCTACTATCTAAAGCATCCACACAAGCTTTCACAAAATTACGAATTGCAGTATTGGTTCCTCTTTTGGATCTGAAACCATATTGTTTATCTGAAAAAAGCTGTTCACCCTCAAAATATTTAACTAATCGAGTATTCAGCAATATTTCAAAAACCTTGGCAATAATTGGTATGATTGACACTGGTCGATAGTTACTACAATCAGATTTAGTACCTCTCTTATACAGTGGAATAACTTTTGACAATTTCAAGCACACAGGAATTACACCCTCTTTAACACATTGATTGAATAAATATGACAATACCTCCACTATATAAGGTGCAGCAAGTTTTAAAAGAGCAGAATTCAAACAATACACATCCAAACTCATACTATTACTGAGAGAAAAAATGGCGTTATAGACCTCTTCAACACTGAAATGGCCAACTGAGAAAACAGAGTTGATATCATTCTGTCTAGCATGAACAAATTTATTCAAATAATATGGCATATCATGTTTTGATTGTTGGATATTTTGTTTTGTTGACTCTACATTATCAAGGAAGCATTTATTAAATTTATCACTTGTGAGATCAGTTACCTGTGGTACCGATGTTCTATCGTTAACATTCAAATTCTCTTTTATAACTGACCAAATAGCATGTGATTTATTTTTAGTCTGCAATACTTTATTACAATAATACTCACGCTTAGCATGAAATACCATGTCAGATGGCAAAGCCAGACCCGTGTACTTGTGAAGACTATACATATTCAAACATTCCTCTTTGAGAGCTGATAAATTATCAGTGTACCATCTAGACTTTGGGGTTTTCTTCAATTTGGAGGACTTGACCGTTTTTAGAGGAAAAACTGTATCAACTATACTTAGGAATTTGTTCAAAAAGTACTCAAATTTCTCACTAATATTGCCTGTTGCATATACATCCAACCAATTAACTTTGCTCAGTAGAAGAGTGAAATATTTTTTATTACAACTATTATTAATCGGACGAATGATTCGAGAAACATTATCACTCTGCTTCAAGTCATTTCCACCAGACAACGTGAATAAGCCAAGCAATGAGTGATGATCTGATACTAAGGTCGGTATAACAGACACAGACTTAATTCTATCGTTATGTATGGAAGTAGCCATATTGTCTATACATGTTCCTCTGTCAATACATATCCTGCTTGGTCTTGTCACATCAAACACAGTTAAATTAAGATTGAAGCTATTTAATAAGTTGACAAAAATAGATCTATGTACATCATTCACCAGTAAATCAACATTAAAATCTCCATTGAGAATAATGGATGCATTTGACTTATTTTTCTGTGATACAACATTCAAAACAACGTGAAGCGTCTCAATGAAATAATCAAAATTACACCTATCTGGTACTCTATACACCTCAAGACAAATCACATTCCATTTCGAAACAAGAACCCCAGAAACTTCACATATACTGGCTATTGACATTTCCTTCAAGTAAGTAAGCTCACAGTATTCTAGATCATTTCTTACATAAATAGCCGTACCACCCCTCCGTTCTATAGGTCTACTGTATGCACTAGCCAATCTATAGCCAGTCAAACCAACCTCAATTATCTCACAAGCTTTCAACCAGTGTTCACAAATACCCAAAATGCTGACATTATGCTCTCTAATCAAATCACCCAACTCATCAGTTTTGTTCATGACACCCTGCACATTCCAATGAAACATTTCAAAATCAGACTGCAAAACCTGTGATTCCGGGTCTGCCTGTTCCGCATCACCAACAATGTTTTGGGATTCAGAGCACGACAATCCTACAGAACTCGATCCACTCCTAAAAAAGAGTTAGTGTAATAGTTGAGGGGGATTGAGTCAGATGTTTTTTCTTGTTGAGCTAGCTCACACACCACGTCCATGATCCTGTCACTCACGTATCTTTTCCCCAAAGAATTCAAATGGAAGCCCTGCGATGTGTGGAATCTCCTACCCAAGTTGCTGATATCCACGAAAGTGACATTTCTAAAATGTTTACACAAGTTCGAGTTCTCCTTATTTACCCTCCGAATTTCCTTGTTGACTACAGACCATCGTGGAAGATCATGCCTGTGAGCCACAGAAAACACAATCACTTTGCCAGCCCTCCGGTTTTGCAGATCACGCAGTTTATTTCTCAGAGCAGAATGCAGCTCTTCTCTCTCATTGCAGGCTATGTCATTTGAGCCAGCCAAGTAGACATTGACATCATTGTCGTTCAGTTGACCAGACTCCTCCACAGCATCCCTGAAGCGAGCTCCTGGTTTGATCATGGCCGTGAAGTTATTATTGTCACCCTTGTAGCTCCTGTGAACATCCCTGCCTTGGCTGTCAGCATATAAACGAACATTACACGACATCTTTCTTCGTGATTGCTTTACAGCAGAAGGTGTTGAATTTTCTTTTTGAATACTAGTTTGCTTCCGAACATCTTCCCTGGCAGGTTGCATGTCATGCGAATCATTACTCTCGAATATGGAAAATCTGTTCTTAGTCGGTATTGTCAGGTTAGAGTCACACTTCTTTGGTTTGGCAGTGTGTCTGGGTAAAACAAACTAGGTCCCGGAATTAAAATTTGTCGATTTATTTGTGGAAGAAAGTTTCTCACAGTCAGTTCGGAGTAGATCGATTATTGTATCCTTGTCTTGTACTTCTTTTTTCAATACAAGCAGACTCATTTTAAACTCTTCAATTTCCATCTTCAAAGATTTGATTTCACCCTCCGCCACCTCTTCACATTGCAATGACTCCTCAAAATCAATTCGTCTCTTGTTCTTCTCTGACTCAATGGATTTTACTAATAATTTATTTTCTTCAAGTATATTAGCTACAGAAACCTGTAAGTCGTTGTTCACCTTAATAGCGGAATCATACTTATTGAGTAATGATGTGACTTCAGGCACCAAATCGATTATCACGTCACTCGAATATTTGCAACAAATCACAGAAAGGATACCGTGAATATTCACCGCAATCTCCGCTACTTCCTGGTGGATCAGGTCATTTTTAATATTATTTAGACTTTGCTGTGCTGAATAATTCGCTTTCTCAAACTCGCTTCGCGTTCTAGTCATTTTTATTTCTTATAAGCCTTAGTGAAAAATGAGAATGGGAATTTAGAAAGGGCGTGGAAATGCCTAGAGAGCTATCAAGGCAGGAAGTGATAGGGTAGCTCCTGTAAGAAGGAAAATGGATTAAGAATAGGAGTTTCACTAATATTAGAGCAGCCAATGATAATTATTATTATTCCGAAGTATTGCACTACGTTGTCACTAAACCAAAAGAAGAATGAAAGTGATGCACTTGAAGAGCTATGAAATTGAATTTGGCGCGGCTTATAGACTGCTCTTATGGTTTCACAGCTGTTTTCAAATAGCACAGTTAAACAATAATAACAAACAATGATAACAGCAGACTCTGTCAAACAATTCCAATCAAGCATGCTATGCACACTTTGACAAGAAGTATCGTAGCTAAGGACGCCTTTCAGTTGCTAAGGACGACCACTTTGACAAGTGAAAAATCGTCGAAGATTAGATAGAGACTTCTCTTTTTTCTCACTTTAATCTACGGTTCTCTCACTCCAATACTTCGGTTGATTACAAGTTCAAGCAATGGAACTGTCTAACCTCTAGCCCTTTCACGAAAAAGAAGAAACTAAAAATCAACCATAACTTCCTTATACTCACAGCTCCAGCAGAATTAGGTGATGTAAGTGACACTCACACATACGGGAACACAACACACCTAATAAAATATTATTTAAACGTGAGTAAACACTGATATTATTTGAAAATTTGAAGAGCTACAGAATCACGTCTAGTCACACCGAGCGCTCGGCTCATCCTCTGCTACTCGGCGAGCCTCCCTTTGCAGCCGAGTGGGAGGGTATAAGGGTGCGCGGCATAGTTGAGCAGTAGCTCAGTGCCTATCTCGCTCGTTGTACAACGAGATCTTATGATGAGATTACCGAGCGTCGTCAAAACTGACTCTAAAATCAAAATCCCCTCACTAGTTACGATATACATCGTGACAATATTAAATCTTCACATCCCGGTTGCATGTACGAATATTACATTTATCGTGATTAAATGACGGTTAAATGTCATGAGAGTAGCGAATGACGTCTCTAATGAGCGGTTAATGATGGTTAAATTTGACGGACATACGTGCTCTCGGACCCATATCTTGACAAGTAGACTAGAAACTAGAAAACGTTATCAATCTTGAAAATTGGTCCGATGTAGACCAATCGGTCTACAAGTTATCTAGAACCGTAATTTGATGAGTAATTGATCCGTTACCATAGTCTTAAAAATTATGGTAGGTATACCATTCTTAGTTACTTAGACTAGGCGCACACCTGTTAGTCAAAACAAGACAGGACATGATCAGTCACAATACTTGACATAGTTGCTTATGAATAAATGTCTAATTGCAATGACTAATCACTACTAGTTACTCTTATTGTTCATCCTATCTTTCCCATGTTGTTCAAGTCTTATTGGATTATGTTTGCCTAGTTACCTTGGAAATAGGTACCGGTATCCTCACAGCCACCACTAATAATAAGATGGCTATCAGTGGAGGATATGGAATAATTCTTTACTTGAAATATCCACAACCTTGGAAACTCAAATTTCTGGGTAGATCAAATATTTACCTTGACTTATAAAACATTTCTTTCTTCAACTCCATTGAAATACATTACCATAATTGGAGAATTGAATGAAAAAGACTAAGAAAATGTCAAAAAACCACTGATTTATTGATAATTAGAAAGACCGGTTTCGGTTATTACACTATTGTCAATCTCTGATAAACTAAAACTAAATACAAGAGCAGCAGAATTTATACTAGTAGGCGAGTACTGCTATTGGTCGAGGGCATGAACGCCTGCCATTGGCCTAGCTAGACAGTCTCCTCCCACTCAACGGCGTGACAAAATGGCGGCTTTAAGCAACAGAATCGCCATGATAATAAAATTTACTTTCAGTTCAAAATAAGAACCAAGAAAACAAGTGTGAAAGATAATAAAACAGATATGTAAATGGAAAAACTATTGACTAATGTATGCTTACAATTTTATGATAAAACTAAATTCGTAGTGTTGTATTGGTTGAAATGAATCTGGTCATTTAAACTATACTGGAATTTTCCTTAATAAGAGTAGATGACCAGATTCATTTCAACCAATACAACACTACGAATTTAATTTTATCATAAAATTGTAAGCATACATTAGTCAATAGTTTTTCCATTTACATATCTGTTTTATTATCTTTCACACTTGTTTTCTTGGTTCTTATTTTGTACTGAAGTAAATTTTATTATCATGGCGATTCTGTTGCTTAAGCCGCCATTTTGTCACACAGTTGAGTGGGAGGAGACTGTCTAGCTAGGCTAATGGCAGGCGTTCATTTTCTCGATTAATGGATTGTGTTAACAATATTCAAACTAATAATTCAATTTGACTGTTGTACAAATGTGTTATTGATGGAATATTATCAAATTATGTAAACGGTATGTTTTGTGTGTTTTGCAGCGTACAATATGGTGGCGTGTCGAATCACAGACTCGCGTAACGGTGGACAGCCGCCGGCCAGTGTCAGCCAAGTGCCTTTGAAGAAGTGAGTCATCACCCTTTTCCATTGTCAATCAATCTAACTTATATATTTTCAGATAAATCCTACCAGAACTCAAGATTTATGAACAGAGTGGTTGGTTAAAATCCAAACAACTAATCTTTTCATATGAACATTTAATAATTTTGATTTTTCTTTTCAACTTTCAGACGTTTTATTTGCAGAGTTTAGCTTAGTGAAGGAACCATTCATAAGGAATCATTGTTGATTAAAAATCATGTGGAAAGTAATTGAATCGCTAATTGCAGAAAGAAAACATGTCCAACTTTTTCAAAAATTGTTTTTTTTTCAAAAATCAACTATTTAATGTAAGATACATCATTTACTGTAGGAAGGATACATGTCCAACTGAAAGCATTGTAATGACGACGTTTTGAATATATCGTTTACTACAGGTTTAAATAAGTTTTTTGTCTCTCCTGTAAAATTATGAAAACTGGACATGTTGCCTTTCTGCAATTAGCGATTCAATTACTATACAAATATTGATAGATTCAGATATTTATTTATTTATTCAACAGAGACAAAAACACATAATCATAAAATTATTGGAAATGGAAAACAGGCTTATAGCCCTTCCTATTCCATTCCCGAATTTTGATTCAAATTTGTCCAAAAGAGGTTACGATTCGTCAGCACTTTCAAACACAAATATTTTTGGTCCCAGAATAATTACAAAGAAAATTGAAATAGGAAATCAATTTAAACACTTTACTGTAGTATTTGAAAATATGACATGAAGGAAGGGTATTCAATATTAATTAGAAAACAGGTATTGGTTCTCGTATGAGAAAAATCCATGAAAATACTCAATAATAATTGATAATAGAAATAATTATTACAGTATTGCCTAAATACGAGCTATAAGGTAATCAATTTCTAGTAAGATTAATCTAATCACTTTAAAACATTCAAATGAAGCTACGGCATCTTAAAATATATTTATATATCTTAACTTGAAAAAATTACTGTATTTATAATCTGTCAATTCAAGATTGCAAAGAGGTTTCAACAATAATTATAGTTCTTATTTTAATAGAATCAACGGATAATAAAATTATTCTATTTTCGACGTGTGAAGCTTGGACATTCATCCACAAAATTACTTAAAGAGAAAAATAATTTGAAAACTATTGAAAAACTAATCAGAATTGTTTTTTACTCTGAAGCCCATAATAGAGAAATTGGGTGAATGTTGATAGAATCACTAATAAGGTGATCACTTGAAGGTGATATTTCCACAGTATAAATATTTAACCAATAAAATTCTAAATTTTTAAAAAATCGTGAGCATGAAAAATTGATGTTTAAAAATGTCGTTGAGTTGTAAGAGTTGATATAATTATGCTTTGAACTCTTTCATGACAGCTTTGAAGAGTATTATCAGTATTACAGTGCTTTGTCCAGTACTAGCGCTCTACAACAACATCAATACTAGGTATGATGATTACGACAAAAATATCAAATCCTAGTGAGATGTGAATTTGAACAGAAATGCACTGTAATAATTAAAATTTTCTTATTTGGAAAAACACGTTTCAACGTTAGTTTAGTGCCACTCTAGCTCTATGTTGTCTATATAGTATAAAAATAAGTTTCAAGTCCATGAAATAAAAAAAATTGAAGAAACGTTTGATTCAGAGATTTTGGTTGAGAAATAGTAAAATGCACTAAAAAATGTCTCAACAACTCTTATAATATTGCATTTATTTGAAGAATGATCTTCGTTCATGTACAGTAGCTCTCCATTGATTAGATTTCTAGTTATAAGAATTTTTAAATATAGTTTATTGTTCCCGTGGAAAAATTATTCAAAAAACCTAAATTCAATTCTAGAAAAACTCTCTCTAGTTTATTTGTTGTAATCTATTAGGAATTGTAGAAATATTTCAATGGATGCGTGTTTTACTCAAGTGCAATTTCACAATATTTTAGAACACAAATACACACCAAATCATTGCCTGCTAGGTTATGGTGCAATTTCATTTTGAAATACTTTGAACTTGATGTCACTCACTTGAAATGTGAGCCCTGTTCACTTGAATACAATCACATATTATATCACAATGTAATCGACTGGAGAATGTGATGTCGAGTTAGCACATGATTTGATATGTTGTCACACATCAACTGCAATCACTCAGAATCGTGTAACACAAAAGAAATTTCAATTGTCTACATTCTTTTCAGAATCATGAGTTATTTTCTCGAGATTTTCAAATAATATCTTAGGATACTAGCTCTATCATCCTGCTGCATTGTATCAACTTTGTAATGTTTGAAAAGTACTCAAATTTGTACTGTATTTATAAGAGTTCTGTTTCATAACTCGTTTATTTCGGAGAGTTTTCATTTAACCCGATGTTACTCCGATCTATGGTCATAATTGCATAATGTTTTTTAATCTAAGCGTCATCTCCAATTTGAATCCTTGCTTTCCTAAATTATCCGATAAACTGAATTTAAGTCTCGCAATAATTTTCAATTTCCTATCTTCTGTATTGTACTTAATTTAGGTTATTAAAAAAAAAAATTTGGCTTATCCGGGTTTTGCTTCTTTTGTAGCTAAATCTTGTTAAACTGCTTCAATAATATTCAACGAAACTTTTTATGCCCTAATTTTTATTTTTCTCTTCATGATCTGATTTTCACTTACGGTATTTTTCTTGAACCTTAAATATACTTCTGGCTCTATAGAGAAGTATGGCTCAGTGCTAAAAGTGTCTTTTTATCGCCAAACTTCGATTACTGATTACATTCTGTTCTCATACGCTCGAGCAATTTGTATAAATATCTTGAAATATAAAAAAAATCAATCTTTAAACATTTTCTATTTCCATAAGCTCGAGTAGATTTTGTAAAGAACTTGAGATGTAAAAACTTGTGTATTTTCAAAAAATTATCTCCAAACGATTTCTCCAATATTTTCAATGATCTTAATACATATTTAAGTCATATATATGTAAGTCATACATAATTAATTCGATAAAATGACGAAGTTATCTGGCCAAACCTTCAGTTTGAGTTGCGTTTATGATTTTGTGAGTAGAGTACACGACTGCATTTTATTGTGTTGGTTGTAGGGTTGAATCGCAAACGTATCGAGATTACCACATTGACTTCACATAGCAATCGATCACAGCGTACAGTAAGCATTGCATTGTTGATAACGGGGTTGTTGAACATGTCTGTGTTATTTTCTGTGCTTGATCAAACAAAATTAACTTGTACTGCCTGATTTAATTTGTGTGTGTCTCTGTCTGCTGCTATTGCAATAACACTGTTCAATTACATCAATCAACTATTCATTTTTGAAATAATTTCATTCAGGGTCATCAAGAAAGATGATTGTTTAAAATCGTGTCGATCTGTGAATCATTCGAATGCCATAAAAGATGCATTTCATTGCTTCATAACTGATCTTGAAAATTATAAAGGAAAAAACCACCAGTTGTTCATTCTTCGAATTCATAACATACACTTACATAGTAGATGATGATGATTTTCAATTTTGCTGCACTGGATGAGATTGTTGTTTCAACCTGATAAATAAGAATTATTAATTAATAATAACTGGAATATCATTAATGAATAACCTTATAACCTCATTAATTACCTTATAAATAAGACTAGAGATAAATTTGATAGAGTATTATTACAGAGAAAAGGTATCAGCTACCTATCTATCTCATTTTTCTATTAATATCACACTATTTGTTACTGATGTTGCGAAGTAACTGCCTGTTTTGAAAAATATCTTGTTATGATTTCTGAAATTAAATATACTCATCCAGTAAGCCACTTCAAATGTGTCAGCCACATGATTTTGTTTCATATGCCATGCTCTTTCCAAACTATTAGGGTTTAAAATCAGAGTCTTTTAATAAATAATAATAATAAAGTTGTATAATTCATTATCATTCATCTGACCTGTTAGTGTACAGTAGACGTTAAATCAAAATTTATGAATGCCAAGGATGTATGCTTTGAATTTCATGATCGCTTTATTCGAATAATTGTAAATCATTGCTATTTAAATTGTTTTATGAAGTGAACTCTCAAATTTATAAAATTCGTTCTGATTGAAACAATTGTTAATAATTTTTGTTCAGTATTTAATGGAGCTGCAGTAATACCAGAAATAGGACATTTTCCATCCCAGGTGAGGCTCTTTAATAGGTTCCTGTTTATAATTCAATCATTTTTTATCTATAACTGTTTTCACCTCAGATGTACAAAAGTGGATTACACAGTACTTTACAATATCCTATATTCCCCACGCGCCATACAAAAATCCACATTGCTATTTAGTATTTCGCAGATTATTGCAAAGCATACATTTTCATACTCACCCGATTTCTATTCCTTTTTTCGTTAATAATTTTTTAGCTCCAATGTTTATTTCGTAGTGATGTATGATTTTATTTTATTTTTCAGTATAAGTTTTTCAAAATCACATTTCTCATTATCTATTCTATTATAAATGTTCGATCATATTTCAATTCGGTTCGGTTTTAATATGTGTTGGTTTCACATACTTCCGTGATAGGTGGAGAAAAGATCTTTAGTTGAATATCGAATATTGCAAATTCCTAAAATAACTGTAATAAAGTTACAATACTCTTAAAGGTTTAGGATACTCGTATAGGCTTTCGAAAATGTTTTTTCATAATAAATATATAGTTACTTTTCCTAAAAAATTCATTAGGATTTCAGTTTTTAATGATATGCTATTCGTCTTTGACTTGAAAGGTATTTGTATTTGACTTTGAAAAGTAGATATTAAATATTTTTACGAGTAGACTAAAGTCTAGTTACACACACATCGATTCTTGGATGTACAATTTTTTGCCGTCCTAATAAATTCTATTAGATCAAGCATAACTTGGTATACAGATTGTGCGTTCATGTGTTTGCTAAATTCTGTTTAGTCTTGGAGATTTCATGAGAACGGCAATCGAACATCCAAAAATCTATGTGTGTGTAACTGGCTTTAGACTTCTTAAAAGCTGTTAGTCTATTAATTTTTGGAAATTATTCAATAAAAATTCTTGGAAAAATGATCGGGTTAGATATTACTGGTCCATCAAAATCCAGTACTTTAATTATTCAATTGTTTTCTGGATTTGATCTATGGTTTCTTGCAGTACAATGTGAATAAAGAAAATATATTTTTGATTCATTATATATTATGGTCCCATTGTTTCTTCGGTCTATTCTTTCTAGATTGTTTGTTTTTTATGTACATTTCTTGAATTGCTGTATAAGCTTGATCCTCATTGT
The DNA here is from genome assembly GCF_014356525.2 of Nilaparvata lugens. Lineage (NCBI taxonomy): Eukaryota > Metazoa > Arthropoda > Insecta > Hemiptera > Delphacidae > Nilaparvata > Nilaparvata lugens. Next base: position 45,057,873 of record NC_052508.1, read on the forward strand.
TCCTTATCCAATGTTATTTTTCATAATACAGTATTCAAGATTTATAAGTTTATCCGGCATTCCTTGTATCACTAATTAGTTTCACCGTTCATTCCTTGGCATTATTGCTATTATTTTTCCAGCAGATGTATGCTCAGCTGATCGATAATGAAGGCGATTGGCCACAATTTGTGACACATTAATATTTTTAAAAACAAATTCATTCAGTAAAGTTGTAAATTTTTCTTTCTTAATGACCCTGGCAACTTGGCAATATATTAAAAAGTTTCATTTTTCAATCCACTCTGTTGCTTGCTTTTGTACATCTTCTGAGTCGGTCAATTGAACCACATCGCTTTAAAAAATTGTATTTTTTCAGTAGTATAATATTTTTGAATGTCTATCATATTAATTGTATATTATGCAATAACATATTTAATCCACCCCAGTATTGTCTCTTATCACATGTGTATTTATGTCAGTACCCAGGCTATATCGTTATTCTTCTTCATGAAAACTGGAAAATGTTCCCTTAATTAAATATGAAAAGTGGAAGAATGAATGAATTCAGTAGACATTGATGATACCTATTGAATAGTTTGAGAAAAATTATCCTGCTTCTGCTTCTCATTCGAATTATTGGTGATGCACAATATTTTAATTGATCTATTGAGTAATCTGATACTTTTTATGGCACTATTATGCCCATTTTAATTAGCATATATCTATGAATAAATTTCGTATGGAAGCAAAAGTTATTGATGCATTATGCTTCATAAACCTTAAAGAATTATGCTATTATTTTAGCATACTAACTCAATTAAACATTATTAAGTGATCAAATTGATAGTGTATATAGTTGAAATTAGATAGAGAATGGAATAATTAAATAGATTATCAGTCTATCTAGAGATTTTCTTTCTGATCAAGTAAATTTCTGTTGAATTTGAGATAGGCAAAAACATGAACTTATTAATGAAAAAGAAAGGTATTTCAGATTTCAACTCGAAGCTAGTATAAAATATGGCAGCCTATTCAACATCTGATATTCATCAATTTCTACCATTGTCACTGCAGAAGCATAATTTGTCACCTTAATACTAATATGTTCCACTGTTCAATCTCATTTATTAAATTTTTCTTTGATATGCTTTGATATCCATGCTTGTTAGGGATTCCAATTACCTAGTTCCTCATCAATTTTCTATTAGTATTGTCTAATAACACTTTGTTAGTGTTATTATCAGTATTGTCTTATATTTCCTCCAAAATCCTTGAATCTGCAATACAATTTTGATATTCACTCTACTATTGTCTGATAATTTTTTCCAGAATCGTTATTTTCTCAACATGTATACCCCTGTATCTTAATTTATGATGAATGCTAGTTGATCAATATTTGTTCACATTCTATTAATTACTTAAAAGATTGTTTTCATTCAATTTGTTTATTATTAATATTTTTCGATTGCAATTTTTGTATATATTAAAGTCTTCTGCGTCATACTGAGAGTGTTTTTATCTGTCTTGTGTTTGATGATTTTTTAATGCAAAGTAATTTATTTATTTCTAATTTTTCAATGCTGGCCGCAATACCGAAGATCTAAAGGTGAAGGATTGTTAGCTAGCCTATAGCCTAGTGCAAGTGGGCTGTTCATATTATTTGTGTTGCATGAATATCATTTAGTGCTTCTCTGTAAATTATTTCTGTAGTTCTCATCACTTTTCAGTTTTCTTAATGTAATTCATCGAAGTTTTCGCAACCTCCAGTCTCCATAAAACTTTTTGTACAAATTACAATGAGTCTATTTTCCAATTTAGCTACAACTATGTAGATACAGTACCTATTTGAACTTTTTTAATTTTTGTTGCTCCTATCTTCTATCATTTCCCAGATGTATCATTCACTCATTTTATTACCGTAACTTTTGTGTTTCATCATTGATGTATCTTTTTGTGTTTTTATACGTTAAAATTTCCATTGCATGTCATTCAAATGCCAAACATTCTTGTTTGAAAGTTTATCGTATGCAGTTTGTTTATTTGGCATCGCTTCGATATGTCACGCAACTTCCTGTTCTCTCAGCACGCTTCACACAACAATCACTTTGTTTATATATGCTTGAATATCCTAAGATTGCTGTAAATTGAAAGTGCATTGATATAGAATAAGAATTTATTAGCTTTCTATAATAATTTCATGCTGATGAGATAATTAAATTTTTATAAGATCACCTCACTGAAAAGATGCATAGCACATTATAATAGTTGGTATTAGTAGTTGAGTGATCTTTTTGTTTTGGCACATCATGACAAGAAGGAAAGTTGTGTGCTAGCTGCAAGTTAATTTCAAACTCGAAATTCAAATTGAAGATAAATTCAGTATCACTGTTACAAAGGACAAAATATAATTTTAAATCTTTCCAAGTCATGGGAGCTATTCTGGGCATGTGTGTATTGCTGCTTATGGTATGTGCTATAATAAAAATCTTCAATTAAGATAACTAATCATAACTTCATTCCACTCAATTCCAAAGAAAAGAAGAATAACTGAATAAAAATTCGTCTTTCATATAACTAGTTAGAAGGGATAATTGAGAACATGATGAACATATTATGCCGAAACTATGTGGGTCAGAAATTTTCAAATCTATGACTTATTCAATAAAAAATGTGTCATTTCCAAAAATTAAGTTCGCCGAGTTTCTTGGCAGCTTTAATAATGATACTTTCCTTCACTCACTCATATTAGACAGTTAGTTATTACTGACTGAGAATTGAACATAAAACTATCTATTTTTTGACGTACATAACGGGGCTAAAAAATTGTGTGATTTCATTAATACATGGTGTTATATGATGTGATATGAGAATACAAGAAATAATAAACTAATCTGAGAAGTAAATATTCGTATGGCTTTTTGTTGGTGAAGAGTCGCGTACGGTCAATGGGCCGTACGACTGTAATACTTCAGCTGGAACCAATTTAAAGTGTCCATGTACGATCATGTGACTATAGTATGAATGCTAATGTTAGTGTGTGGTTTGTTGTTGTGCAGACTTGGACAAGGCCGAGTACCAGGTGTGAGGGGCCTACTGCGGGGCGTTGTGAAGCAGCTGGTGCGCCCGGGGGGTGGAGGGGGTTCGTCCTCGGATGGCAGCGGTCGCAGTCGGCAGCTGGGGCGCATCTCGCGTGCGCCCGACGGTCGCTTCGTGGTCGCTAGCGACTCCAGCAGCTGCAGCAGCAGCGACGATGGAGGGTTCCTTGCGTTGAGGAGCAGAACATCGTGGAGGAGACCGCTCGTCCGTCGGCCCAGCGAACAGTTCAGTTTGCGGTCGAGCTTCTCGAGCGGCGCGCCTTGGCGGACCCCCGTCATAGCCACCGTCTACACCCCGCAGCCCAAGACACCCTTCCAAGCCAGCTCCCCTGCATCACCCAATTTCTTTTGGACACCACTCTCCAACCTCTTCTCCCCCGCCTACTTCTCCGACATCAGTTCTGTGCCTCAAGTGAGTTCAGCCGAAAGAACTATCAAAAGTGTACACGAGAGATATAGTCAGGAGTTGCCGTCGTTAAGAGCCATCCACGAGGAGAACGAACGTGTGCTGGGTGGCTCACCTAGACGGAGGTCACGTTTGCCTCCCAGACACGCTAGGCATGCGCGGTCCGCGCCCGAGTTGAACCAACTTACTCAGGAAACATCCCCAGAGAGTCGTTCAAGTAGTAGTGGGTTTGGCTCGAAAAACACTTCCCAACGAACTGGTTCCAGCGGGGAATGGAGGTATCTACCACCCTACCGACCACCCCCTCCTCCTCCCCCTACAATCATCCCCCCTTGGGCGAATCACCACGAACTAACCCTCACCTCCCTCCCCTCGCCCACGCACTCGGATCTCAGTCACAACAAGCCGCTGAGTGTTGACGACCACTATGAGTTCGACGCCGTTTTCCCGCTCTCACCAACGCCGACTGAGATGATGATGATGAGCAGGGGTCCGGCCACCCTCACTCCCACCCACCACCGCCTCTATCACCACTCCAAGTATGACAACATAGAGGCGCGCGTCCAGGCCATGAAGGAGGAGTTCCATGCGTTCCGGCAGCGACAGGCCGCCCGGCGACGGCAGACTGCCCAACTAGAAAGTGCTTGCTAACTGGTCGATCTCCTTTGTTCGTTTACTGTGTTATTTTAGTGTCGCTCCAACTGCAACATAAATCTCACAAGCTCAATTCAATTATAGCTAATGAATGAGTACCGAATCATTTTTAATAAATTATGTCCAGTGAATGCGACAGATATGAGTCTATAATTGCGCTTCACAATAGCTCATTATAGATGGAATTAAATAGAGAATGAATTTATTCAAATGCTAAGTAATATATAATTTTTATTTAACGAAAATCCTAAATAAATGCTGCAAATCACCCCGAAGACCTCTGCTACTGCAGACATTGACAACATTGCTATCAGCTAGATGGAAATTCGATGAGAACTATCCAAAAATTAGTTGCCAGCCCGGGAATCGAATTAGTAGTTCTCATCGAATTTCCATCTAGCTGTTAGCCCTGTTGTCAATGTCTGCAGTAGCAGAGGTCTTGGGGGTGATTTGCAGCATTTATTCAGGCTTTTCGTTAAATAATAATTATAGCTCATTAAATTTTTTCTTTCAAGAACTAACTAACTTCATCATTAACTAAGTAAAACTCAATATGTGTGAATAAATAGTATTCTTATTAGAATAAACTTGAAGGAATGTTTTGTCTCTCAACAAACAAATGTTTTGTCTCTCAACATAATCTCGATAACAAAATTTAATAAAAATAGAAAAGATAATCAATAGTGTAGACGAAATTGAATCAATAATCAAGCTCATTCCAGATAAGAGGATATATTTCAATATATCTGTAATTGCAATTCAATCAATAATCAAATTGATACCAGATAATAAGAGAATATAATATATTGTATGTATAATAATTGCAATCAATACGTCTTTAAGACTCATAGAGAGAGTCTGAAACAAGTCCAGTCACACTATTTTACAATATTGCAAATAACACACATAAATGAAATTGTAACACTTCGAAAACAGTATGAAATGGAATATTATACTTCGCTATACACTGATAGTGTTCCATCCACACTTTTTAGTCAAATCACATAATTTCACATTTTTCAAAATAGAATTACTGAAGCTATTTAAATCAAATTGTATTAAACTTGAGCTTGTGCTGATTTCGTTTCAGTTTGATCGGCTGTTGCGTAGAACGTTTATAATAATTGAGATTCGAAAAAGTCTGATGTTATATATAATTATATATTTAATTTTAATTTTATTTAAACAGTTCCTCAACAGTATGCATGTGTGTGTGCTCTTGTAAATATGTTGGGCAATTTTACTCTACTATATTAAAAAAATGTAAATAAACAGTTCCAATAGATATACTACTTGTAGCATGTATGTAAAATGATTTTTTAAATATCAGTGCCGAGTAAATAATACAAACACTTCTGTCCTTTTACTGTACGGGAGGATAAATTAATTGGCCAAACATATATTATATATTTCAATGCACTAATCAATCACTCTTCATTCAAGAATCATAATAAATCAACATATTTGGTCTAATCAATCATTGAACACAGTTTTAGGGCGTGCCCCAGTGGTCAAGGTTTTAAAAATGTTAGTTAAACCGAAATTGGAAACTTACTAATCAGCTTAACTCAAACTATCAACTATCTGACATTGGTGGTACTCGATGAGGAATTTGTTTCTCAAATAACAAAGTTAAAATTCAAATCCTATCAAACTTTCTCTCATAGAAAAATAAAACAACGCATTTCATCTCATAAACTACTTCAAATATGATGAATAATTAGAATAGCACAAAATTATTGTTTCAATGAGCATAATTCTCAAGGATTAACTGTGATACCATTTAGGTGATTTTACATTTCTTAACGTTGTGATGTCTTTTAACATTGATGTTTTTTATTATTTGCATGTGATGATTCTTGCCATTTTATTTATTATTAGGTCTTAAACGTCTAAGGTATTCAATAATTAGATACGTTACGAATTTGATTGCATCCCTTGGCCTATAAGTTGCACTCCTTTATTACAAGTCTAGGAAGGGGATTCTATTTAGATGGATAATTATTATTTGTGGTTCTTTATATTTAAAAATCAACGGATCAATGTATTATAAAATGTACTGGAACTAGGTTGCCTCCTTGTGCAGTTGAGAATTTTTACATATTTTTGCCTTAATAATAAAAATATTCTAAAAAATATATGAAAAAATTATAGTAATATTAGAAATAGAACCGATTAATGCGAAAGCTTTTCAAAATTAATTGATTGATCACTAATCGCACATACATAACTCTTTTAAGGTGTTGAGAACCAATTTTAGGCGGTGCCCAGTCAAAGTTAGGATTTTTCGATTGATGAATTTTCCAAACCAATCCAATTATTTTAAATATTTATGAATAATGTGCATGTGCTGAATTTGAACTGTAGGTGCTGATAATCATTCTAAAGAATAATCGTCACTAGTTGGTCATCAGTTAGCAAGCAATCCTGATTGTTTGGGTGAAAGAAGAAAAGTTGTCATTGCTCACCTGTATGAACTTTGTATGTTTCATGCCAAGGCCTACAAAATGTTGATATAATGTATTGTGATTGTGCTGTTCAAGTCATCTGCCTCGATGGTAGAGAGAAAGAGAGAGAGAGACAGTGTATTCCAGTTCACTCGCAACTAATGCCGTTTTCTTGGCCAGTCAAGATGAACAGTAACAACTTATTTATTTATAAATATATACAAATGAAACAAATATGAATATACTCATATACATTAATGAAACTATTATATACATGTACTATTGCATAAATAACCAATGAGTTTGAAAAGTTTAATAATTATTTATACCAAAGTAAGCATGCAACTCGTTTCATCTCGAAGAATCTATTTGTCAGGTGCATTCCTTCGTTTTCAGAATATCTAGGCAGATGAAATATCTCAAAAGTTTCCCTTAACAAATGGCTTTTGTAATTTTTACGATGTTCTGTTTTTATTGATATGGCAGCTTGCTATGTACCTTGTTCCGGTCAAGTTGAACAGTAATGAGAGGTGTGATTCTAATTATTCTAAAATGTATTCTCAAATAACAAGATTCTACTAAGAGGATGAGTAGCTTTTATCGCGAAATCTACATTCTTGGTGCTTCTTAGATTGTTAAATTGAATTCTAGCTAAGTGCAGCACGGATCGTTGAAAATATGGATTCAAGTGTCCATGACACTTCCAATTTCAAATACTACTAGTACGAACTAGAAACTTAACTAGATGGAATAAATTGCTTAACAAATTTCAATCTTATTCCAGTAATGGTTTAGTGAAATGCTACTTTGAATTGCCGTATACTTGAAGCTTAGTAGTTTTTGAATAGGAAATTTACAGCTTTTGAAAGAGCGTAAACTATTATTAAAAAATAGCAAAAAATTGCTAATTGAGTAGAAGTGGTTAATGTTTAGGTATGATTAATTAATTAATGGATAAAATGGTTTGCCAGTGCTGATTAGAGTTTTTTGTCCAATTTAATTTTTCGAAGGTGCTTGTGCAAGCTTGTAAATATTTTTCAAAATTGCTTATGAAAATAATTTTATATTCCATTACATGTCCACGATCCCGACAAATTATCACGTTGATGTTTATAATGGCATCTGATTGTTTTTAAGGATACCAAATAATGCTCAATTAATTCTTAAAGATGATTCAATATGAAACATCCCAGATACGTCTGCCTGGATTCAATGACTTTATGCTATGCATTGAGAGTAAATTTTACTAATGCAGTAGTTGAGAACCGATTTTACATTTTCGATTTCAGAAGGAATGCATTGTTCAGCAAACGTAAAATTCTATCAAATTCAGCTCCGTACGTCTTGAGACTGTGTCTGAGAGCGTAGTTCGAAATAATATTGTAACATTTTATTAGAGAAACATTATGGATAATGATTGATCATTTTTTAATGTTCATAATCCATGTGAAAATTTGTCACAACTACAGTCAAACTTGAGAAATAATTATGCAGTGCGTGAGTGCGAGTGCGTGTATTTAATGAGTGTGCGTGTGAGTGTGGGTTGCGTGCGTGTGTGCTGCACAAGTTCGTTAGTTGCTATTCGAGAGATACATACATGTAATATGAAAGTGAACAGCACAACTTTTTTATTATATAAATATACATATAACACTAAGTGAATTATTTCTGAGAGCCGAGTATTAGTGGAATGGCGTACAACAGACTTTGAAACTACTGTATTACCATTATTTATCGATAACTATGAATAAGGGAATTCTGACTCTATAGAGCATCTTCAATTGAATTATTTTTTTCCAATAATGTATTGTTTTAGCAAAGAGAATGTTAGACCGTGATATATAATATATAAGCTGTTTGTGTATATATATTATATATTGATATGAGTAAAAACTGTATATTATTTCACTCTTATAGAATCTCAAATCGTTCAAAATTTATTTTTTTAGAGAAAAATTTAAATGTGAATTATCATTTCACAATAATATTGTTTGTTCTTGATTGGTCTCTTCTTTAATAGTAGGTTGCTGCCTGAGACAACTGCATTGAATACTACCTTGGTTTATTTTAAGCATTTGCTAAAATTAAATAGAAAAATCTTTTCAACATTGTACGATTTTTCTCAGCTTTTTAGTACACATCAGCAGGTTTGTGATTCATCTGAAATCCTTGTATGTTGATGAACATGAATATTTTATCCTGATTTCAATTTAATCTATCACCTTTTTGAAAAAAAAATGAATCAATTTAATTGAAAGAGGCCAATGAAGATGTGATTGATGGGTTTCGTCCTTACCAAATCTATGATTAACATTTGTTTATACTGTAAATTTGAAATCGACTTTTCACAGTCAAGTTGTATTCTCATGGCTGGGTCCATCACAAGAGATTCTAAATGTTTATCTTAATTGAACCTTCTTTAGAAAGTAAATGTAATAATAATGATAATATTAATAATAAAAATAATGAAATGATAAGAATAATGAATAATAATTAGAAGACACTGTTTTTTGTATAGCTCTTATTTTCTAAGTAAAATATTATATTGTTGTTGACAGAGGAAAGATATATAAGAAATCGATAAGAACTTGGAAGTGAAAAGTAATTTTCACTCGGCTTGATCAGAAGGAATGTTTGTGCAATCCAGTTTTGTGTTAAACTTATTTTTTTATTTCATTCTAATTAGGTATTCTCTTTTAGTCATTTTTGAAGTACAAAGTTATTGAATAATTGTTTTAGTATTGTAATAATTTATATTTATTAATTGTGTTGATTATGAAAGCGGTTCTATTTATTGTATTATAAATTATATTGTCATTCATGAAATAAATTTTAATGGTATGCAGTCTACAAAAGGCTTCTGAACTGTTTTGTAGTGGGACTATGATTCATCTATTCAGAACTATTTTATTCACTGCCTCTATTAATCAAATGATACAGCTTCACGGTATCATATTTTGAATAAACTGAACTTTGAAACCCTTTTTCATAATTTTGCATAATAGTATTCCTGTGACAATTTTTATAAAGCATCGAGTGATTGGAATTTTCTAAAGAGTAGAAATTCTTTTTTAACCATAACCATTTCCAACCATTTTATTAAGTTTGAATTGCTATTATTCAATAATATTGAGCAAGTTGATGTTTCTGAAATACTATTAGAAAGTTATTTTATCCTCAGAGATTGGGAGCTGTCATTTTGTTTATAAACTTGGAAGAATAAGTTAGTTATTGGCTCTTCATGAATACGTCTCTTGATAATGTTATTAATGTGATGAAAGCCACTCAATACTAAAAACAAATGAACAGAGTTGTTAGGGTTCAAAAAAATGTATTGAATACAAATTTTACCTTCCGTCTTATACTGTAATACTAGAAATTATCAACTCGTGCCATTAAATTATTATTTAAACTGCACGGTTTAATTGTCAGACATAAATATATGAAGCGATTGATTTAATAATCAAGTACGACGGTGCTTTGCTGGACGTACTTCAATGTACTACCGTACTTTACTTTCTTTAGAGCAAAATATTATTGATGGAAATAAATTGGAAGTTGCAATTGTATTTAATAATTATTATTATTCAACATATTATTTGTCTAACATAAGTTCATCTCAGATAAATAACATGAGAAGAGTATTTCTTGCATATTCTTGTGTTCTTGACTCCACTCCTAGCAGCATCTCATTGTTATTCTATTTCCTTTCTCAAAATTATCAATAATATTTTGACCTGCTAGAATCTATTGAAGCTCTTTTTACGTTGTTTGTATCATAATTGTGTTCTGTTCAAGTTTTATGTAGATAGTAGTGACTTTAAATTGTTGGAATTTTAATCGAAACTAGAAGGATTGCAAAAACAAAGCAAATGAAAGTTTAATTTGTGGAAAGCATGAAATTGTAAAAAAGCAGAAGATATACAGTATATAGAAAGTAATGGACTGCATATATTTCAATTATTTAAAAAAAGCAATTTTTCTGTAGTTAAATAAAATGATCTCTTATTGTAGTGTGAGTGTTTTCATTTCCATTTTCACTTCAACCTTTGGCCTATGAGGTTTCTTTGAGTAATCAGGCTATTATTATTATTAATTAATTAGGCTAGTAATTGATTAGGATAGGATTTTTTTCAATTCAATTTATTTCACCAAAAACCCAAAAACAATACAAAGTTGTCAAAATTAGACGAAAACAATAACTATTATTCAAATAGATCAACGATCTTATTCTTATACGGCTGGAGGTGAAGACTGCTGGCATGAGTGAAACACGTGTTCACCAGTAGGAATAGGCTAATTCAAATTCATTTATTGCATGAAATAAATACACAGTTGAATGTATATCACAATTAGTACAATTTCAAATGAATTAAAATTTACACTTATAAGTGTGTAAGTTGTAATCAATCACACTTTATCAAAAAGTATAGTACAATGAAAATATAATAGGTAATCCTTATGGTACTAAAAATTGAAGAGAAAAAAATGAGATGCATCTCATAGTACGAAGGCTCAAGCCTGCGTGTGGAGAGGAGGAAAAATAGTTTGTGGTTTGAGAAGGATACTAAATACTTCTTGAATACTGAATCCTTGAATAGTTAATTCTTGAATGATAATGAATTTGATAATTATAGAATTTATCATTTTAGAATCTAATCATTATACATAGTAGAACTTATTAACTGTTTCCAAATATTAAGCTAATCATTTAAAATTGAATTTCTATCAATTGTGATCATCTGCTATCAAAAATGCTGTCACTGCAGATGCATCTCATGTGAAAAATGCTATTAATTAATATTAGGCTATGAGTATTTTTGAGTAATCAGGCTATGTTTAATCAATTAGGCTATTATTGACTGAGCAGTGAGGTCCAAGATTCAAGTCGATGGTTTCGCATTTCTCTTAATATTTATACTGCGTTTACGGCGAAACGCTGCAATAGATTTTCTTGAAATTTGACTGGTATTTTCCTTTTTGAATTGCGCGTCGACGTATAATATATTGTTTTATTCTGAAATGTTGCATTTTAAGGGCAGGTCACACCGAACTCGCGTCCGCGGCGGTAGCGAAGTCAAAAATCTCGCCTTCCATGTTATTAAGTTGTGCAGGTCACACCGAGCTTGCTACCGCGGAGGTAGTACCTCGGCGGTAGTTTCACTTCGCGAGCCAGGCGAACTTTTGAAACGTCTCCTAGTGGGAGTACCGCTAGCGGTAGTGAGCTCGGTCTGACGTGGCCAATCTAATAACATGGAAAGCGAACTCCAGAACTTCGCCATCGGTAGCGCTCTGGTTGCCGGCCTTCCCCCACTTCTAGAGAACCAGCCTCATCAAAACAAGAACAAAACCAAACTACCGCTGGCGGACGTTTTTTGGTGTGAACTGCTTCCAGAAAAACTACCTCCGCGGGAGCGAGCTCGCTACCGCTAGCAGACGTTGGTGTGACGACCGCTTTAAGGGTAATATAGAAGAAAAAGGAGTCTCCTTTCTAAGCCAATATGACCGTAAAAATCAGACTATAGAATTATGCACCATTAATCTCCTGTGGAGTGGATTATTAATTGCATGCAATTATTATTGATAACTCAAAGTAACTTAGTATTATTTCTCCCGACTTGCTCCCGACCTTTCTCTGCTATCGATTCGGTCAGCTTTTGATAATAGTAGTTGTTTACAACAGATGATTAGCATTGTCGATACACCAACCCAAACAGCCATTAGTCGTTTTCACACAGATATCTCGCCGAAACGACAGGACTGGACAGAATTTACTCTGATGAACAGAGGAGGCTGTGGTTTATAACTGCTCGAGGTATACTGTTCACAGAACTACCAGTTAAATTTGTTTCCGACTTTTTTGAAAATTAATTCATAATTCCAAATTGTGACTAAAATTGTTATAGCATACTACTACAATAATTCAGCAATTCTTGACCGCTTTTGCCAACTGTTATCATATTGCAGAAAATTTCATTCATCTGGAACATGATTAGGCCTATTATACCAAAATGTATTAGCTCACTTTATTTCACAAAACCTTTGGAATTCTCCCCTTAAATTAAGAATTGAAATGGCTAATTATTTGATTGAATAATTTTTTTTAGGTGGAATGAAAAATCAATAAAGCTTTGTTGTACTAAGCTTTATCGGAGATATGAGGGCTCATATTTTAATTGGAGATTAGAGAATTATAAATCTATATAATGAGAGAGAGTAGGGTTGTGTTTGATCGCATCAAAACATGTCAAATTTGTGGATTGCATACCAAAAAAACTGGAATGATTCAGATCTCCAAATTTTGCACATAGATTCTAAAAATATCAATTTCGTGCACCTCGAAGCCCAAATTTCAATTTTCCTTCTAGATTTTTCAGAATTAATTTTCAAATTCATTCATGGAACATCATACGGCATACCTACTGTTTGACCAGCGAAAGAATGCCCCCGGCGGAGTGGAGCAATCTTAGGCTGTTCTAGCTTTTTCGATCCGTCTTAAAAACATCATCCAGTCATAAAATGAAAAATATCTCTAAAAACTTCAGAAATATTGAATTAGTGATGTAAAATAGGTAAGGAATCGTTTTTGTTCAGTGCATTTTTTTATAAATTGACTCATTTAAAAGATAAATTTAATTTGTGACTAAATGAGTATTTTCATTGAAAACCTTTAATTTTCTGTTTACAACTCATCTGTTCAATAGATATTGCATTTCCTTTTTCAAAACTGCCCGTCTACTTGAAAAATCCTGTCAATTTGAGAATAAGTCACTATAAAAATTAGTCAACGATTGGTGACTTCCCTAACCCAGAGGAGCAGGAAGGTATTTAGTATCACCTTACTCTTTCCGATGATTGTACCTTTTTTTTGGCTAATAATTATGTATATTGCCTAACATTGAGGGTGAGTGACTGATGGGTGAATGAGTACGCTTGTTGGATGTGAGTGTTCTCGATCCTTGGTCAAAAAGCAGGTTTTCAACAATATTATTGTATCTTTTTTTACGATTTTATTTTGTTCGTCGATCTCACCGTGCTTCCCACTTCGTTTTTAGTTTTGGTTTATTTTATTTTTATCCATAATAATACCTCTCTCCAGATTGAGTTTTGTTTTATTTGTTACACTAGTTCCATTTATTCTTAAATAATTTTTTTTCTATTTTTATTGTATTTATAGTCATAATTTTGCATAGCTATGAATAGTTAAATTTAAGATTATTTATATTGGATGCTACTAGACAACTCGCTCCTCTCTCACAGGCATGTGCCCATAAGAGGAGCCTCCAATCACATGTATTTTTATTTTCTATGTTTTACATACAAATGTATTGTTAATCTTTTTTGGAGAATAAAGAATTTCAATTTCAAAAAAAAAAAAAAAAAAAAAAAAAAAAACTATTGAACGGAATTATTTTTTTTGGCATGCATATTTATTGATTCTTCTCTGAACCGTTGTTATGTATATTTTTCTAAAAAATTGTTTGTTTTCCTAATAATGGGTAATTTCATGGATCAAGTTCGTGAATTTGGATCGCAAAACATGAAAAAGTTGGTAATCGACAAACTTTTTTATGAGTGGAATAAACTACACATATGCATCGTATGAAATAATCATAACATCCCAAATTATTTTCTGTGGAAGAAATACTGAAATTGATTAAAGGGTTCTCGAGTTATAAAAGATAGATAAATATGTTGCTCAATTATTATACTGGAATTCTTTCTCCTTGCAGCTCACATAATAGCCTATCTATCAGTTGGGTAGGCTATGCATAGAAGAAATAATATTTAATGGCTTCCGCTGTTAGCTTTTCAGTACTAAAGTATTAGTCATCAATGTAAAGAAATCCTGTTTATAAATAGATGCATGTTTATTTAGTAATTATGCATTTTCTTTGAATAGAGGTCGCTGCACGGCTTCCAGCTCAGTTCAGTTCGTGAAACGAGCGAGTGCACATTGAATTAGCTCAGTTCAAATTATTTTTTTTATATTACCTATATACAGATTATTAGTTTTAGTTACTGTCTAGTTTTTTTATAACAATGTTGGGCATTAGAAAGAGTGGTCAAACAGTGCATAGTGAAGCGCGTAATATCATTAGACATGTTATTGATAAATGTGATGAGGAAAAGAATTCTATACCAATTCCACATTCACAAGCAACAAAACGAGCAGCAAATTATTGTGGTGTATCAGAGAGATTGATTAAAAAAATACGTAGTGAAACTAAGTGTTTAGCAGAACCAGAATCGTCTAAACCATCGACGCCAGGAAAAACAAGACCACACTCCAAGAATTCCATTTCCAGTATAGACAGTTTTGATCTGAACGTGATTAGGAACACTATAAATGAATTTTACCTTATCAAGAAAACTGTACCCTCTATTAGAAATTTATTACCAGTCTTGAAAGATAAAATTAATTTCAAATGGGGCAGAGAGACATCACGTGTAATTAATTATAAAAAAAAACTTGGATTTAGATGGTTCCATTGTCAGTATGTACATAAGAAGGTAAACCAAATGTGGTAAACAAGTTCACAAGGCACTGAATTACAGTTGATGAATTCATATTCGGACAAGGGTATGCAAACGGAAACCTAGAGTACTCATCAATTATTGTCAACAAATATTTGTTTTTAGTTTTTGATGGAAGAGGACCCTTGAAGTCCACGCTTAATCTTTCAAATGGATGTGTCGCCTTTATGAGAGTAGATTTCAATTTCTTGAAAAATTGAGGTTTTATGGCATTACATGTTTGACATGAAGAAGTCATTTTTCTGACATCCTCAACTGAATAGGGTAAATTATGAGTTCTTACCCAATGAATCATTCTGGTCACTCCAGGGTGACACAAGTCACAGTGTAGGGAGTGTAATTTATCGGTTTGAGTTGCATTACACACTCTGGAAAGTGCATCTGCTACTTGGTTGTCCTTTCCTGGTCTGTAAATTATTTCGTAATTGTAGCATGACATCTCCAATCGCCATCGTTGTATTTTTTCATTTTTTATTTTATTTTGATGAGTCATATCAAACATGAATGATACAGAGCGCTGGTCAGTGATAATTTTGAAGAATCTTCCAAGTAAGAAATGTCTCCACTTTTTAAGAGCACACACAATAGCAAAAGCCTCTTTTTCAATGGATGAATGTTTACGCTCACTATCATTCAGCTTCTGAGAAAAGAATGCTACTGGACGTCCACACTGTGATAGGACAGCTGAAATTGAAAAATCAGATGCATCTGTTTCAACCACAAAAGGTTCAAAGTCGTCAATTGTACTAACTACTGCCTTAGAAATCTCAGTTTTGAGTTGATTGAAGTCAGCTATAGCTTCAGAAGTCAAAGGAAAGGTCTTTGCTGTAAGAAGCCGTTTAGCTTTATCTGAATAATTGGATATCCATTTGGAATAGTGTGCAAACATTCCAATTGTTCGCTCAAGAGCCTTTCTATTATCTGGGGGTGGAAGATTGAGCAATGGTTTCAGACGTTCAGGGTCAGGAGAAATTGTCCCATTTTCAATTTTATAGCCAAGCAAGCTTATTGAAGTAAGTGAATATTTGCTTTTTTCTGTATTGATTGTAAAATTATATTTTTGTACTGCATCTAAGAATTTTTTGAGATTCAAATCATGTTCCTTCTGATTCTTACCACATATTGTCACATCATCCAGGTATGCATACGTTTTTTCAAGTTTTTCATATTTCCTTTTTTCTACCATGTCTCATCTAGTGATCAGTGTTTTTCACATCTTTTCATTATCAATTAAAAACATATCAATGACGACAAAGTGGGTACACCATCTGTCAGACCAAAAGCAAGCCTTCGAAATTGATACAAACGGCCACATGCCTCAAATGCAGTGAAAGGTCGATCTTTTTCTCGTAGGGGTACCTGGTGGTAAGCGCTTTTCAAGTCAATAGTGGTGAATACAGAGTTTTTTGAGACCTTAGAAACAATATCTTCAAGACTAGGGAGGGGATATGCGTCAAGATGTGTGTATCGGTTAATAGTTTGAGAATAGTCTATTACCATTCGCTTTTTGTGATTTTCGTTCTTCACTACAAATGCTTGAGCTCTCCAGGGAGACCTGCTTTCTTCAATAATTCCATCAGCTAGCAGTTTCTCAATTTCTTTCTCCATGAAACTAGTGTCTTCAAGAGAATGCTTTCGGGATTTAGTAATTATAGGTTTAATGTCTTTAGTTAAAAACTCAAAAAGTGGTGGAGGTTCTATCTTTGCTGGAGCCAGATAATTGATAGTCAATGGGGGTTTAGTTCCTCCAAATGAAACTCTAAGTTCAGAGTGTTGATTAAGTAAGTCATGTCCTACAATAACATTAGCACACAAATCAGGCAATACACTGAATTTTGTTTTGGGGTAATGTTGACCTGAAAATTCTAAATGAGCTACACAATAAAAGGAAATGTTCTTCTTAGTGATGTTGAAGCCATGGACACTGCACCAGTTGTAGGGTACATTTCAAGTCCACATTTTTTAGCAAAACAGTGTGAAATAAATGTCTCAGAGCTTCCTGTATCTATCAAAGCAGAAGTAGGAATGTTGTTTACCTGAGCTTGTACTGTAGCATTTTCAAGAACAGTAGAGGCTGCAATAAGCGCCGAAGATGAAGAAGTTTTAGTAGATTTGCAGACATTTTTCCAATGACCTATTTTCTGGCATTTTTCGCATGAGTCATTTAGTGCAGGGCACTGCTGACGTGTTTTATGTCGCTGACGACCACAAAAATAACATTTTTGAAAACTTGAGCTTCCAGTTTTTACAGCTGACAAATTTGTTTCTTTACATGAATTTTCTGAAGAATTATTTGAAGTGGCATTAAGAGTTATTTCAGAAGAGTAAGAAGCTGATTGATTTCTGGCAGATTCCAAGGCACGTGCTTTTTCAATAGCTTCATCAAGAGTTAGCTTGTCAAACTCCAAAAGTCTCAGTCTTATCTGATGAGAGCTGAGGCCCCGGATAAATGAATCACGAATGTATGTTTTCCTATGAGTTTCAGAATCAACATCTGCAAACCCACAATTCTTACTCAGTTGTTGTAAAGCTTGGTTATATTGGTCAATTGTCTCATCTGAAGACTGTTTTCTAGTTGCCAATTTATGTCTAGCGAATATTTCATTTATTGGTTTTACATATGCAGATTTTAGTGCGTCAATAGCCGAAGTATATGAATTTTTGTCGGCATTGTTTGATAAACAGAATGAGATAGAAAGTTGGTAAGCAACCGCAACTTACTTTCATCATCGATGTCTTCTTCGTCAAAAGATGCGATGAAATTCTCAAAAGTCTTTAGCCAGAAGTTCCATTCTTGTAGAGCTGTTGGAGAATTCGGATCACCATTAAACTTGTCTGGTTTCAAAAATTTGTCCATCGTAACGCGAATTTTCAGTTTTCGTTTCCAGAAAAGATTTGAAGATTATACATTTGTTGTTGAATAAAAATTGTGAAATAGAGAATAGAAATTGATTGACTCGTATTTTGATAAGATGAATTGATTTGATGATTTTGGATTACTGATCAATAAATTGTAATGAAAAACCTCTGCATTCTAGGCTTTATTGATCAGTAATGAATTCATAACAGATTCAAAATTAGAATAAATAGTTCAACATCTGATAACAGAAACATAAGAAGAAAACACTAGTCATATGATGATTCAATATCATCACATTCTTCCCGTCTTTAGGAATTCAATGAATAGTCTTTCAAATAAGAAGGCATTTTGCGCTCTCTATAAGATCTTCGCAGGGTGCCATCAGGAGGCTCTTCTTCATCACTGAGGGGGAATCCTGTATTTGTTTCATCTTGATTTTCATGATAATTTTCTTGATTGTTCTCAGGCTCTGCGTGATCACTAAGGCTTGATCCTGCATTTGTATCATCTTGATTTTTATCGTTATCTTTTTGAATGCTCTCTTCTCCTCGAGGGGCAAGGTTTTTCAATGATACAGTTGTCTCTCTTCCATCACTAAGCCGTACCTTGGCATATTGTGGGTTGATTTGAAGAATATCCACCTCCTCGACCAATGGATCGAATTTACTTCTTCGTATAGGTACTTTCATTAGGACTTTGTTTGAAGGGGCAAGCCAGGTTGGAAGTGCTATACCATTAGATGATTGTCTATAGTGTCGGAACATCCTATCATGTGGCGTCTCATTAGTAGCCGTGCACAATAGGGATCGAATAGAATGTAGAGAATCTGGGAGCACAGATTCCCAATCAGATACATCCAAATTTCTATGCTTCAATGTAAGAGACACTGTGCGCCAAATTGTACCATTTTCTCGTTCGATTTGGCCATTTCCTGGTGCGTTATAAGGTGATGACATGGAAGTGGCTACTCCTCGATTATGAAGGAATTCCTGCAGCTCTCTGGATTTGAAAGAGGTTCCATTGTCAGTATGTACATAAGAAGGTAAACCAAATGTGGTAAACAAGTTCACAAGGCACTGAATTACAGTTGATGAATTCATATTCGGACAAGGGTATGCAAACGGAAACCTAGAGTACTCATCAATTATTGTCAACAAATATTTGTTTTTAGTTTTTGATGGAAGAGGACCCTTGAAGTCCACGCTTAATCTTTCAAATGGATGTGTCGCCTTTATGAGAGTAGATTTCAATTTCTTGAAAAATTGAGGTTTTATGGCATTACATGTTTGACATGAAGAAGTCATTTTTCTGACATCCTCAACTGAATAGGGTAAATTATGAGTTCTTACCCAATGAATCATTCTGGTCACTCCAGGGTGACACAAGTCACAGTGTAGGGAGTGTAATTTATCGGTTTGAGTTGCATTACACACTCTGGAAAGTGCATCTGCTACTTGGTTGTCCTTTCCTGGTCTGTAAATTATTTCGTAATTGTAGCATGACATCTCCAATCGCCATCGTTGTATTTTTTCATTTTTTATTTTATTTTGATGAGTCATATCAAACATGAATGATACAGAGCGCTGGTCAGTGATAATTTTGAAGAATCTTCCAAGTAAGAAATGTCTCCACTTTTTAAGAGCACACACAATAGCAAAAGCCTCTTTTTCAATGGATGAATGTTTACGCTCACTATCATTCAGCTTCTGAGAAAAGAATGCTACTGGACGTCCACACTGTGATAGGACAGCTGAAATTGAAAAATCAGATGCATCTGTTTCAACCACAAAAGGTTCAAAGTCGTCAATTGTACTAACTACTGCCTTAGAAATCTCAGTTTTGAGTTGATTGAAGTCAGCTATAGCTTCAGAAGTCAAAGGAAAGGTCTTTGCTGTAAGAAGCCGTTTAGCTTTATCTGAATAATTGGATATCCATTTGGAATAGTGTGCAAACATTCCAATTGTTCGCTCAAGAGCCTTTCTATTATCTGGGGGTGGAAGATTGAGCAATGGTTTCAGACGTTCAGGGTCAGGAGAAATTGTCCCATTTTCAATTTTATAGCCAAGCAAGCTTATTGAAGTAAGTGAATATTTGCTTTTTTCTGTATTGATTGTAAAATTATATTTTTGTACTGCATCTAAGAATTTTTTGAGATTCAAATCATGTTCCTTCTGATTCTTACCACATATTGTCACATCATCCAG
This sequence comes from Nilaparvata lugens, assembly GCF_014356525.2. NCBI lineage: Eukaryota > Metazoa > Arthropoda > Insecta > Hemiptera > Delphacidae > Nilaparvata > Nilaparvata lugens. The sequence continues at coordinate 45,078,059 of NC_052508.1, forward strand.
GTATGCATACGTTTTTTCAAGTTTTTCATTATTAATAACATTATCAATGACTCCAGTATGTATAGTAGGTTCTATCATCATGTGTCTATCATTCACAGTATTTTAATTATTTATCAATTATTCATCATCATGAAGTACTCATGATCAATGAATTGATGCTAGATAATCATCGCCATCTGTTAGACCAAAAGCATCAGCCTTCGAAATTGATACAAACGGCCACATGCCTCAAATGCAGTGAAAGGTCGATCTTTTTCTCGTAGGGGTACCTGGTGGTAAGCGCTTTTCAAGTCAATAGTGGTGAATACAGAGTTTTTTGAGACCTTGCAATACACTGAATTTTGTTTTGGGGTAATGTTGACCTGAAAATTCTAAATGAGCTACACAATAAAAGGAAATGTTCTTTCTTAGTGATGTTGAAGCCATGGACACTGCACCAGTTGTAGGGTACATTTCAAGTCCACATTTTTTAGCAAAACAGTGTGAAATAAATGTCTCAGAGCTTCCTGTATCTATCAAAGCAGAAGTAGGAATGTTGTTTACCTGAGCTTGTACTGTAGCATTTTCAAGAACAGTAGAGGCTGCAATAAGCGCCGAAGATGAAGAAGTTTTAGTAGATTTGCAGACATTTTTCCAATGACCTATTTTCTGGCATTTTTCGCATGAGTCATTTAGTGCAGGGCACTGCTGACGTGTTTTATGTCGCTGACGACCACAAAAATAACATTTTTGAAAACTTGAGCTTCCAGTTTTTACAGCTGACAAATTTGTTTCTTTACATGAATTTTCTGAAGAATTATTTGAAGTGGCATTAAGAGTTATTTCAGAAGAGTAAGAAGCTGATTGATTTCTGGCAGATTCCAAGGCACGTGCTTTTTCAATAGCTTCATCAAGAGTTAGCTTGTCAAACTCCAAAAGTCTCAGTCTTATCTGATGAGAGCTGAGGCCCCGGATAAATGAATCACGAATGTATGTTTTCCTATGAGTTTCAGAATCAACATCTGCAAACCCACAATTCTTACTCAGTTGTTGTAAAGCTTGGTTATATTGGTCAATTGTCTCATCTGAAGACTGTTTTCTAGTTGCCAATTTATGTCTAGCGAATATTTCATTTATTGGTTTTACATATGCAGATTTTAGTGCGTCAATAGCCGAAGTATATGAATTTTTGTCGGCAATTGTTTGATAAACAGAATGAGATAGAAAGTTGGTAAGCAACCGCAACTTACTTTCATCATCGATGTCTTCTTCGTCAAAAGATGCGATGAAATTCTCAAAAGTCTTTAGCCAGAAGTTCCATTCTTGTAGAGCTGTTGGAGAATTCGGATCACCATCAAACTTGTCTGGTTTCAAAAATTTGTCCATCGTAACGCGAATTTTCAGTTTTCGTTTCCAGAAAAGATTTGAAGATTATACATTTGTTGTTGAATAGAAATTGTGAAATAGAGAATAGAAATTGATTGACTCGTATTTGATAAGATGAATTGATTTGATGATTTTAGATTACTGATCAATAAATTGTAATGAAAAACCTCTGCATTCTAGGCTTTATTGATCAGTAATGAATTCATAACAGATTCAAAATTAGAATAAATAGTTCAACATCTGATAACAGAAACATAAGAAGAAAACACTAGTCATATGATGATTCAATATCATCACACTATGCATAGAAGAAATAATATTAAATGGCTTCCGCTGTTAGCTTTTCAGTACTAAAGTATTAGTCATCAATGTAAAGAAATCCTGTTTATAAATAGATGCATGTTTATTTAGTAATTATACATTTTCTTTGAATAGAGGTCGCTGCACGGCTTCCAGCTCAGTTCAGTTCGTGAAACGAGCGAGTGCACATTGAATTAGCTCAGTTCAAATTAAATTTTTTATATTACCTATATACAGATTATTAGTTTTAGTTACTGTCTAGTTTTTTTATAACAATGTTGGGCATTAGAAAGAGTGGTCAAACAGTGCATAGTGAAGCGCGTAATATCATTAGACATGTTATTGAGAAATGTGATGAGGAAAAGAATTCTATACCAATTCCACATTCACAAGCAACAAAACGAGCAGCAAATTATTGTGGTGTATCAGAGAGATTGATTAAAAAAATACGTAGTGAAACTAAGTGTTTAGCAGAACCAGAATCGTCTAAACCATCGACGCCAGGAAAAACAAGACCACACTCCAAGAATTCCATTTCCAGTATAGACAGTTTTGATCTGAACGTGATTAGGAACACTATAAATGAATTTTACCTTATCAAGAAAACTGTACCCTCTATTAGAAATTTATTACCAGTCTTGAAAGATAAAATCAATTTCAAATGGGGCAGAGAGACATCACGTGTAATTAATTATAAAAAAAACTTGGATTTAGATGGGTGAAATGTCAATCAAAACGGAAAATATTAGTTGAACGTCCCCATATTGTTTTTTGGAGGTCCGAATACCTTGGAAAAATCAGAAATTTCCGTGATAAGAATAGAAAAATTTTTTATATGGATGAAACTTGGGTTGATAGCAATATGATCTTTCAAAAATGCTGGCAAGATCATGAAATTACAGGATGCTTGAAAGATTCGGCATCATCCAAAAGGTACATATTGGTTCTGAAAATGGGTTTCTTCCTGGGTCATTGCTACTTTTTCGGGCGGGGTCAGCAACAGGGGATTATCGTGGTCAAATGAATGGGGATAATTTCAAGAAGTGGGTCAGAGAGAAGCTCATTGCTAATCTTCCTCCTCATTCAGTATTAGTAATGGATAATGCCCCTTATCACTGCATTCAAAAAGAAAACCCCCATCCAAGTATGCCAACAAAAATGAAATGATAAACTGGTTGACGGGGAAAAATATTCATTTTGAGCAATCAATGAAGAAAGGCTAGCTCTATTCTTTGATTGAAAAAATAAGCCAAATCAAAAAGAGCCAGGTTTACGCAAATCTGGCTATGAGCCAAGTTTGCTCAAACCTCTGTTCACTTGACACCAACATTAACACAAACCTGTATTATAAACTAAACCATATATAAATTCTGTACGAAGTCTTTGAAGTGTTTATAAACTTGAGATGAATAGTAACTCAAGCCTCCTCCTCCTCCACCTCCTCAACCCTCCACCCCTCCTCCTACTCCTCTTCCTCCTCCTTCTCCCCCAACTACTCCTCCTTCACCTCCTCATCTACTCCTCCTTCTCCGCCACCTACTCCACCTCCTCCTCCTCACCATACTCTTCCTCCTCCTCACCCTACTCTTCCTTCTCCTCCAACTATTCCTCCTCCTTCTCCTCAACTCCTCTACCTCCTCCTCTTCCTCCTCCACCTTCTCCTTCGCATCCTCCTCCTCCACCTACTCCTACTCGCCGACCTACTCCTCCTCCTCACCCTACTCTTCCTCCTCCTCCAACTATTCCCTCTCCTCCTCAACTACTCCACCTCCTCCACCTTCTCCTTCTCCTCCTCCTCCTTCACCTACTCCTCCTCCTCCTTCACTTTTTTATTTGTTGTTAATGGAGTTTTGGAGTTTTTATTAATTTTATGTTTATGTTTTGAAGGGACAGATTCAAAGATCCAAAGGTTCGAAGAACCTCACACGTCAACCGAAGCTTATTGTGTGTCCCAAAAGTATGTTAGTTAGGCAAACCAACTCCCGTGTCCTTTAAAGATCTAGGAGTTTCGTCCCTATACCAACATCCCATTCCTCACCTGTTTGCTTACAGCCAAACAGAGCCCTTCTTCTAGCTCCAAGACTTCTACAATCCAGTATGATATGCTTAGCAGTCTCTTCAGACTGATTACAAAGCCTACACATCTGACTTTCATTTATGAGTCCAATTGTGTGTAGATGTTTCCTGAAGTGGCCATGTCCAGTTATCAGGGCAATCACCTGCTTGACCTGACCTCTACCCAGACTCACCAGGGGTCGATGTCAAACGAGGCAAACGACAGAAGAGTCCTGCGACAGTCGAGACCAGCGACGGTAGAGACCGGCGACATTCGAGGCCAGCGACGGTAGAGGACTCCTGAAAAAGTGGCCTCAAATGTCGCCTGCGTTAGGCGACAGTTGAGGCCACTCTAATTTTTGTACAGCCCCGACAGTCGAGACCTGCGACGGCAGAGGACTCCTGAAAAAGAGGACTCCTCCAATTGAGTTTCGTCAACAAAGGTGGTCAAGTCATATACATTCCAATACTTGGATGATGGCCCCTAAACATATTTTTAAGTAATGGGAATCCATTACTACTGCATTATGCCTCCTTCATTGACAAATATAAATATTTATCTATCTTCTATCCATCTATAAGACGAGATGGTGTCTGTCTTTCTGTCTGTTTGTATGTGAGCTCATCACGCTTGAAATATTTGACTGATTAAGCTGTAATTCTTCACAAAGATGATCGTTCTGAAAATCCTTCAAGGATAAGCACTATCTACCTTCAAAGTTCATATGCTTTTTTTATGAAGGAAGTTTCCATTATTTAGTTTTCAACAAATCAGAAGTTATAATCATTATAAAATGTATTTTGTCTGGAATCGCAGCAGGATGTGTCCTCAACTGTCGCCTGCTGCAAGCGAGTCTCTAATTTTTGTACAGGCCCGACAGTCGAGACCAGCGACATTCGAGGCCAGCGACGGTAGAGGACTCCTGAAAAAGAGGCCTCAAATGTCGCCTGCGTTAGGCGACAGTTGAGGCCACTCTAATTTTTGTACAGCCCCGACAGTCGAGACCTACGACGGGAGAGGACTCCTGAAAAAGTGGCCTCAAATGTCGCCTGCGTTAGGCGACAATTGAGGCCACTCTAATTTTCGTACACTCCCGACAGTCGAGGCCTACGACCGTAGAGGACTGTAAAACAGTCCTCTACGGTCGTAGGCCTCGAATGTCGTCGGTCTCGACTGTCGCGCCCCCCTCACCAGCAAGCTGGCTTGCGTCTGCCAGCAGCCTTTTGCCAAGTGCTTGACCAGGGTGACCCTGCCATTGCTGGCGGTGTAAGTCCCTGGACCATTTACTTATTGTGTGGAAGGCAGTTGTTCTACTTATGTCACAGCCTGGCTCTGGACCAAAGAATGGCATACTAGAACCCCGCTTAGCAAGCTCATCTGCATGCTCATTACCTCCTATGCCTACATGGCCAGGTACTCAACCAAGATGCACAGAGTTGCTTGTTGCAAGCCTGCTGAGTGTTTTGTGGCACTCCCACACCAATTTGGACTTAATTTCATTGGAGTCAAGAGCATTGAGGGCAGCCTGACAATCTGACAGATGTACTCTATGCTTATTGCAATAGCGCCTGGCAATGCCTATGTTGGCACAAGCCATGATGCCCCAAATATCTGCCAGAAAGATGGTACAGTGTTGTCCTAGACTTGCATGAACTTGTTTGTTCTAGGTGTATCACTGTACACCCCGTAGCCAGATTTCCCTTCAATGAGAGAACCGCCTGTGTACGAGACAAGTCTGCCTCTTATGGAATAGGGCCCTTCCTCAGACTTCCACTCCTCCCCAGAGCAGAATTTGACAGAAAAAGGTTTAGTAAAAACCAACTCCGCGTTCATGACATATCTGACGTCATTCAAGCACAGGGCTGTGAGCAACAGCTTTGGTGATTGTGCAGTGGCCTGTTCCAGACAGGCCTTCTCTCCATTGGCCTGCAACTCTCAGTCGGGTATGCGACTAGGTGCCACCCCGACTACTTGTCCCCTTTTAAAACCGGTTTTTAGGGGACAAGTAGACGTGAGCCATACCCCGTCACTTCTGAGAAGGTGACAACTAGTCGGGGGGACACCCTGTCGTGAGGGTGTGAGGTGTCAAGTTGTCGTTTACGGTCAAGACTAGTTGACACCTCCGGTCCAGTAGGTGTCAAGTAGTCGGGGCGACAACTTGACGGCAATGGTATATTTTTACGAGGGTACAAGTAGTCATCTACGGTCACGACAGCCTGTCCCCTCGACTCCACTCCACAAGAAATCAACATTCCGGCTGGCTCTTCATTTGAAAGTTGGAAAATGAAGCCAAACTATTAAGTTCTATATTATGAAAAGGCATTAAGATTCCTAGTTTTGATATAATAAGATATTTTCATGATATACGATATCATGTCTTTGTTAGTGACCCTCAATTTCTATCTCATATTTACTCTAATTGCCACTTATTTACTATAATATGCCCAGGAATTCGAGAAATAATTTATTTCCTTCAATAAGTGAAGTGATAGATATGGCAACACGCTAATAATCATACTCATAAAATATGTTTGAACAGTGTCTGTGAGTGTAGAAGACACAGACACAACTTGAAGATTTTCATTGGCCTTCTTATGGTCTGATTGCAATCTGAGCGCAAGTGTATATAAATAATCATTTATCCTCATATTAATTACCAGACTTCATGTAATACCTCAGTTGATAACCAGACTGATAGCTTCATCTGCCATATCATTGATGGATGAAAATTTGACTGTCCTAGCATTAGGCTCCTTTGTGGACTTGTGTTTTATTAATTTAATGTAACAAGAGTGTAGATCTAATATTAATTACAAATTTCTCTTACAAATTTTAAGCAGCTATAGGAAAATTCTGAATCCAACTCATCTTAGAATGCTTTATTTTGCTCAAGTACAGTCGATAATGCAATACGGAGTAGCAGTATGGGGGGGAGGGTGTTATAATTCCCATTTGGAAGAACTGTTCATAATGCACAAATTAATAATTAAATCTATTTCAAATTAATAAACCCAGACTTTTCCCGTCTGACCTTATATTCGAGAAACTCAAGGTTTTGACAGTTGAACAGTTATATGTTGAAAATGTAATTAAATATTTGATAAAAAATAGAACCAATTTTCCATGCACCAACTACTCATTAAATAGACATTACCGCTTGAGACCTACTTCAAATAAGTATTTGATATATAATACTAATATTGAAACAATTAGACAACAACTTTTTTATCTAAGTACTATTAATAATCAATAAAATTCCGGATCATCATCTCAACAATGCTAAAATTACAAAGAAAATGAAGCAGGAAATCATTAATTGGATAAAAAGCAATTATTTTTTCAATCTTTAAATTATTGTAACCGTTTCCTGGATCGTTAATTCACATTCCTATCTTCCCTTCCACTCCCCTATCACACACCCTTCCTTTCCAGTTATACCTTACCTGCCTATTACATGGGAAACCATAGTTGGCAAGATATTTTCCCCCTCTTTCTCCCAGCACACATCATTTTATTGTCTTTTAATGTGTTAATATCATTGTTACTGTCATTGTTATTGATTTGTTGTATATTGCTTTTACTCATTGTATTTTTGTGTGATGTGAATAAATTGAAATTGAATTACCGTAAACAACTAAATTACTTTTTTTTTAAGATTACGTCCTAAAGACTCCAGTCATGGAGTATAAGACAAGTCATGTTATTACATAATAATTCTAACACTAAGTAGTTCAACCTAGTTTAGGTTTGAAAGGAATTCTTGTACACTATAAAAAGCTCTATCAACTAAATATTTTTTAATTTGTTTTTTGAAAATCTTCAAATCATCATTACTTTTCAAGATTTGAGGTAGCTTGTTATAAAATTTTCTACCAATATAATCTGGTTTTTGTTCAAATAACCTACTATTGTGACCCATTATAATTATGATAATCTAACTACCGTACAATGCCGTAACGTATATAAAAAATTACTGTTAGAGATTCTAAAATTTATTACGATACCTTACTATAGTAATCTTATCGCGGAGCAGCAAAAAGTCAACACAGCCACTCGGTAGCACGGTACTTTAACAACTCACACCCACTCAACCCCCCCCCCCAACTCGACGCTCACCACCCTAAAACTCGACGCTCCAAATTTTGTCTTTTTAACAAAATACCGTATACCAGACAGTTATGAAGAAAATTTTGATTAAAATTTGTGGCAGATCTAAATAATTTCAAGATCTTATCTACGGTACCGTATTTTTAAACTTCGCGGCATTATAGCATAGACTTGATGGTTTGATAGAGTAGTGCTCTTCTGAATACCTGGTTCTGAATGGGTACCACTTTTCACTCTAAATTCTAAGCAAAAAAATGTCAATAAAACTCCTTTATCTATTTTTTATACTTGAATCAGAATTTTTCAACTTACACTAGTTATCGAACATTACATATTCGATTTTTCTAAATTCAACCATTCGACTAATGGCGTCTGCTTGTGTGAATGTGAAAGCCAAAGCACGTTGTTTGTTTACATTTTTATTAAGCTTTTTATTTGTCTGTTGTCTTTATTTACTTCAAATATGTTCTAGTAAATAATCAGAATGGTACATAAAAAATCAGAATACAGACTACAGTATCATTTGATACCAGAAGACATCAGAAAAAAAATTTGGACAGATAATGTTACATTGAGGTAAAACTATTTATTGATTCTACTTCTACTTAGTACCTACCTAATAACTGATTTCATTTATTGCATTTTTATTAATCAACTTATTTTACTATTATGAGTAATCTCATGACAATTATTAAACGAGCGTTAGGGAGTTCTTACTTTTGACTTGCTAAAGGCCAAATATGTTGTCCGTCTGTTTATTTGTTCTACACTAACTTTAGAAAGAATTATCAATCAGCTTCAAATTTTGAACACCGATAGAAATTAGTGAGATATTACAATTATTCAAATTCTAATGAATTACGTAATAATTTTCATTAAACGAAAATCTAAATTAAATGCTGTAATTCACCCCGAATACTTCTGCTACTGCAAATATTGACAACAATATCGAATTTCCATCTAGCTTTTCACCCTTTTTAGCAAAGGTATTCGGTGTAAATTACAGCATTTAATTTGGATTTTCGTTTAATAATAATTATTTTGAACACTTATTCTTCAAACCTTTTTTCAGGTCAAGGCTCACTCCTACGTCCTTTTTTATGAATTTGAAAAATTATCATAATTTTTTTTGTAGCTTTGTCTAGTTGTTATAAATTATTGTGCAAAGTTTCAGTTTCGTATGTTTAACCGTTATGTAGGAAAAAAATAGTGAAAAAAGCAAAATCCCCGCTGTGTGAGTAACTGAAGACCTCCGGACGATTTAAATATGATATTTAGATAAGTTTTTTACCCAGGAACAATTCCACAGAGTATTGGTAAACACCAGTTACCATTCGTAAACACTCTGTAGATTAGGCCTATCTAATATCTATATCTATAGATACCGTATCCAAATAGAAAAGAATTTTTGATTCGTTTTATCATTTTTTGTTTTTTTATCAGAAATTGATTTTTATATGTACGTTATCTATCTATACGGTATGGATTTTATATTTTAAATAGCCTAATGATGTTTGCGCAGACGTGTGCATTTCATCTGCGACCGTCAATATGTTTGCGACGCAATTAATTTCGATCCAGTCCGATTTCAGTCAAACAGTTTGCACAAACATCAAACAGCCCCATCGACGATCATACAGTTTGCGCAAACAAAATGTGGATCGTGGATTTAGGTTAATCTATTACAAAATCAAGTTTCGTATCTTGTTGATGAAAGATAGCGTTTCTGTTACAGTACGTGGGTCTAGTTAATTAGATACAGTGCTCGATTTTTCCAAGCAGACATTCAAGTACTTAATTTACGTACATTATAATGGTATTCTATTTATATATCCATAATTTTCAATTCTAATTTACCCTATCTACCCTTAGTTTTAAAATACGGTATTATTTGAATTAGAACTATTTGTATGTAAACTTCAATTTTTTAATTTAACGTAAGAGGAACAAGCTAGATTAACAAAAATAAATTTGACTATGACGTCATGTGGGGTGACATGATTACGGTAATTAACTATTTTTAATGATGCTAATAAGTTGGCGTAATCCTAGGCTACTGCTAAATCTTATTTACTGTTACAGTTGATTTACAGAGATTAATTATTGTAACGGTTACCTCGCTATGAAATGTAAAGAAAAATGTAACTTGATAGAATATTACTGAACACTGAACAAGCAGCTTCTTCTCGTAGAATTGCAATATTGAGTGTTCAAATATTAGAAATGTATTGATAAAACGTGCTAAGATTGTTTCGTTTGCAGGGATAGTAGGAAGCTATCAAACCAAGCTGATCACTATTGGGAATATCAGTTGACAGACGACAACTGTGTCTGTGATGGTGAAGATGAAGTCGATTCTGGACCTCCTCCTCCCCACAAGTAAGCTTTATCTAACCTTGCCGTGCTCTATCACGTTTTACTGATTTTTTTTTTTGCTCACTATCTACAAATTTCTTTCTATTAAATATTATAAATCAAACAGAATATTAAAAACATATAAGTTTCTCGTCGTTCTTTTTAGTTTTGAAGGTGATGATATTGAGGTTGACATTTATATTCAGAATAACAATATAATTAAACTTATCAAACCATTTATTCGTTGAAGTAACAAAAGCTAATTTCGTTTTTGATACTATTGTCAGTCTCCAGAGATTTATTACACTTGACTTTACTAGAGATTCACTATAATTGCTTGTTTATTTCATCAATGGTATAATTTATTTTTATTCAATTCCTCATATATCAAAATTTCATGACGGTAGTTGCTTTTATCAGTTTATCCTATTCTATCAAGACTATTTTTTTTCTATGTCTGACATATCTCGATAACTATCTAATAATTATCATAGTTGCTGAACTGCTTAAACTATGTTGATGAATTTTGGATAATTCAGAGTGATAAATGGAGGGTATTTTTAAAACTTCAGAAGTGTCCGTTGCGGAATCTGAGTGCAAAGAATGAGGAATTTTGGCCAACATTTTACTTGGAGATAGGAAGAGTTATTAATTAAAACGGCCAAATAGCTGTTGTTGCTTTCCCAAATATAAAAATATCCTCCATTGAAGAAAGGCGCTTTTCCCATGAATCAATTATTCCCAAACATTGATTGTTTTACCAAAGATAATAGAAGGTAGCTTTCGATAAAAATATTGGAGATTATGCTTAACAGTTCGTTGATATTCACTTCAAACTGTCAGTATACCTCATTAATAGCATCAATGCTCCCCATTCAAACAATGCTGACACATTTATGTGAATCTTACTATAATCTGTTTACATTATGTTAATGATCACACGTGTTTCAATTTGAATTATTTAAGACATTTTTTGCTTTTTATCCCAGCTGTTATGTTATGTGAATACTCTCATTAATGAAATCATATCAGGCTGTTAATCCTATTATATTAAGCGATAAGTATTTATATACTTATCTGGTTATTTTTATATCTGGCTATTTTTATATCTGGTTAGTTATGTTTTACGGATCTTGAAAACGGCTCTAACAATTTTCACGAAATTTGGAACATAGTAGGTTTATGATATAAAGATTCGATTGCACTAGATCTCATTCTTTGGAAAACTCGCTGAACGACATTAAAAGGATAATTCATCCTTTGAAAACAGGTGATAATTTCGTCGTCTCTCAATAACAAGATGCGTGTGCTTGTGTGGGAGAGACAGAATTATTTCCAGCTGTGTAATTATAATCAATCAGCGAGAAATTTTATCTAGCTAGACAATTTAATCGATTTGATCAACATAATCTGATTTGTTGACATGACATGATAATCCTCCTAAACTAGAGTTTATCATAATTTTCAAAGTTGATCATTATTTGACAATTTCAAGTGATTAGTGAGTGTTATTTTGTTATTCAATTTGGTTTGTATATAATGTAAATTATAATTTTTTTGGTTTCAAATGTTTGAACAGAAAATAGAACCTGAATTCAAGTGTATGGAACATAACTTACTTTCTGGACTTTTTATAATGTATAAATCAAAATTCGGGAAAGAAACAGTTTTGGGCTGTACCTGTTAGTATTTCCCCAATCATTTTAGAGAATTGTGTTCGGTTTATCAAAAGTCAATAAATAAATAACGGGAGAAGCTCGGTGCCCCGATATTACCGGGTGATTACAAATGAAATAGACAGTTTGAATAGCTTGTAGAGAATTTATTATTTAAAAGTTTAGATCACTACTTACATGATTACATAGAAGAATTCTTGAAGTTTTTATTGAAAATTTACAGATGTTCAATGTGTGCACCATTTGCAACACGACAGATATCAACACGGTAGTCAAATTCTGACCACACACGACTAAGCATCTCACGGTTAACTGTAGCAAGAGCATTTGTGATTCGTTGTTTAAGATCATCGATATCAACAGGAAGCGGTGGTACGAAAACTCTGTCTTTTACATAGCCCCACAAGAAAAAGTCGCAGGGCGTTAGGTCCGGACTACGAGGTGGCCACGGCTGAAACACAACGTTTTCCTCACTTGCACGGCCGATCCATCGTCTAGGAAGATGTTCATCCAGATACCCTCTGACGTCTGAGTACCAGTGAGGCGGAGCTCCATCTTGTACAAAAATGAAGTTACAACTATCTTCATGGAGTTGAGGCATTAACCATTCGGTTAACATGTCCAGATAAATTTTTCCGGTTACTGATGGTTCTTGGAAGAAGAAAGGCCCGTAAACCTTTTCACAAGATAAAGCGCAAAACACGTTCACTTTAGGAGAATCGCGTATATGCTGTACAGTCTCTCTTGGGTTTTCTGTTCCCCATACTAGTACATTATGTCTGTTAACTTTTCCACTAATGTGAAAAGTGCATTCATCACTGAAAATTAGGCGATTAAACAATGTGTCGTCATTTTCAAGACAATGTTGCATCTCTTGACAAAAATTTTTACGTACAACTTTATCATTGTCATTTAAACTTTGTACTAACTGCAATTTATAAGGTGTCATTTTCAAACGTTTCCGCAGAATTTTCCACACAGTAGGTTGAGGAATTTGCAATTCTAAACTCGCTGATCTAGTCGATTTTCCTGGACTTCGTACAAAAACATCACGAACACTATCAATTTTTTCTTCTGTAACAGAAGGTCTTCCAGTACTCTTCTTCTTACACACACATCCACTGCTTTCAAAACGTTCATACCAGTCATAAATTGATTGCCTTGTTGGTGGTGGTTTACCGTATGTTGTTCTGAAATGACGCTGCACAACAGTAACAGAGTTTGTTTTGGCTAATTCAAGAACACAATAAGCTTTCTCCACTTGAGTAGCGGCCATATTGCTAAACTAAACTGGCTGTTGTAACACGGAGCAGCCAACAATAGCCAGCAACAGTTCTACCAACATAAACTTTAAGAAATTCCCTACAAACCTATATCACTTACTATGTTGAAATACACCAGTTTAATTTTGTACAGGCTATTGAAGTTGTCTATTTCATTTGTAATCACCCGGTATAATCTCGTTATTCTTATTATTTTTATTGATAGACAGAACACAATTCTCTAAAATGATCGTGTTTATATTTCACAGCTTGCTATACGTCATCTTATAAATTTCGGGGATGCGATATTTTGATTTTTCACATACTCACTCGCGCACTCACTTTTTTAATATCCACAGACGACAAAAGTCTCGGCTGTTTCAGTCAAGGATGAATTATCCTTTTAATTTCCTTCAGCGAGTTTTCCCAAGGATGAGACCTAGTGCAATCGAATTTTTATATCATAAACCTACTATGTTCCAAATTTCGTGGAAATCGTTAGAGCCGTTTTCGAGATCCGTTTAACATAAATAACCAGATTGCTCGCTTAATATAATAGGGTTCTTAGTTCCGTAAGAAAGGATTTTTTGTCTCTTAGCAGCTGAACAGTAGGGAGTTTTCCATAGTCTGTTGAAAACGAGTGAAAGAGAGTGTGAGCAAGTGAGAAGATTATAATAGCTGTTAAATTACCAAATTTGGCGACCTTATTTTAAAACATTGCAGGACTACATATGGGAACTTATGGAAGAATAGGTACAGAAAGTAACCGCATGATAGCAATACGGAACATTATATTATATATTAACATTTTCATCTAGGGAGAGCACCTTCCCGTAAACAAAATTGTATGACAGTGACGAGACTATATTTATTTATTATTCCATTTATAATTATTATTTGGATGATGTAGAACTCATAAGGTATGGTTCTGTTGACGGGGTCCACAGCCACAGCCATCATCTCATCAATCTCCTCCTGGGTGAATGGCTCGCCCTTCTCCATCATAGCCTTGCTCATTGCTCAGAAATTCCCGATCAAGTTATATTCAGCAAGCAATTTTTGTTTATATGATGCATTTCAAAAACGATTATAACGATTTTGATTGAATTTAATTATAAATATTTCACAAAAATAATCTTATCTTCCAATTCCCGTAGCGAAGCACGGGTGCCCTGCTGGTAACTATATAAAAACCTATATTTTTGGACTGTTGTGTATAAATGGGAATACGAACAGTTTTGGGCTTGAGCCTGTTCATCCTTTCTGCGAGTGATTGTACTTGAGTAATTAATAAATAATTCGAAAAACAGCACAAATCAAAACAATAAAATAATTGGGAGACAGTCTGGTGGTATCGAATAGACGTTGACAACCTCAACCTAAAACTATTTCCCAAATTCGAATCGATAACTTTTTATTGTTTTATTCTAGTACTAATACGTTTCATTATTTATTTTGACGCCAGACTAAAGCACAAAACACTGCTAGCTAGATACGAGCAACGGTCAAGGAGTTGCAGCAATGGACTGGATCAACCGAGTCGCTCCGAAATGGACAGATATCGAGAGATGGCTGTGCAAACGCCCAACTGGAAAACAAAACTTGACAAGTTGAAGAAGGACAACGAGAGTGAGACAGATAGCGGGTGAATATTCTTATGACAAAATTTATATTGTGTTTTGAATTACCTTAATTTGAAAAACAGTTTTAATTAAATAGCATACATTTTATTTATTATATTTATCCTTTAATTGATTCAAGATCAATAGACCAAGGAAGAGGGCCAAAAGACACAACCCAAAACTGTTCCTCCCTCGAATTTTGATTCATATACTAGTCCAGAAAGAAGGTTATGTTTTCCACTTTATATAATCTGCGTCAATTTTACTGAGCTAACACTTTCAAGAAATTTCGAATTTAGACAGATTGAAAACCAAATCAAATAACAAAAAAATTGCTTTCACTAAACTCGTAAAATTGTAAAATATTGATCTGAAAGTTAAAAACTAATATATTTCATGAGATTTATATATTATTTTTCTTCTGATTGGTAGATTTCAAACTTTTAAGCAAAATCCAAACTTTTTTCGTATAAAGTGCTTATATATATATATAAATTAAAACAGGAGACACAAGTCATAAATAGATTGAAAACACTTAAAAACTTACATTAGAAATGGGGGAAATTTTCGGAGATTGAGTCTCCTTCCTCAACCAAGAGTCTGCTCGGTTGATAAGTTTTATAATATAAATATAAACAGGATACACACGACACGGATAGATTAAAAACACTTGAAAACTTACATTTAAACGAACATTTTCGGGGGCTGGGCCCCCTTTGTCAATCAAACAGGAAGTGGTGCAGATTTGAACATTACAACGGTCGTGACCACAGAGACGCGGTAGAGATGTTGTGTAGACCATAGAGCACAGACGAACGGAGGCGCACTGATTGAAGGAGCATTATGGGATTAGTTGGTGGGCTATTATGGGTTACTAGTGGGAGATTTCAAATTTGAGTGGGTTATGGATAAGGAAAGGTGTAGATTATGAATTGATAAAAAAGAGGAGATTTAAAATTAGAAATCCGAAATGAAGTAGAATAAAATTAGAAAATGGAATTATTGAATTGGAATGAAATTTATTTTTATTGAAAATTTATTATATATATTTGATAGCTGTGAAATTTATTATATGATGAAATTTATTTCAATTTAATTAAACAGTTGGTGTAGAGTTGATAGCTATGGTACTATTGCTGTCTGTTGAGACCAGGACTGGAAGCAGCTCCAAGCACCCAAATAAAAGCCAATTTTTTCGTCTTGACATCTATGGAGGGGGCTGTGGGAGGGAGGGTGGCAAGGACTTTGACTTTGAAGCATTGGACAAAGTTCTTGTTGAGCCATGGGTAGGGATGGGTAGGGAAGTATTATTTTTAAAGGAAGCCCTGTGATTGTTGATTCGGAGGTTTAGGGCAGTGGTGGTTTCACCTATGTAGAAGGCAGGACAGAAGTTGCAAGAAAGAAGGTAGAATAGTACCATAGCGGTAAGGCAGTTTCCGAGAATTTTCGTTTAAATGTAAGTTTTTAAGTGTTTTTAATCTATCCGTGTCATGTGTATCCTGTTTATATTTTTATTACAAAACTGTAGAGCGTTTTCTGTTAAGTGCTATATATATATATATATTATATATATATATATATATATATATATATATAATATATATATATATATATTATATATATATATATAGGGTGATTCATAATTATGGTAAAGTAATTTAATACATGATAGTAGAGGTAAAAATAAGATAAAAAGTTCATATAAACATATATCCATAAACGCTTCATTAGCGAGCTATACAGGGGGAAAGATTTCGCCCGGAATTCAGTTCCTCTGGTGATATACACCGATGCTGAATTGTTTGGCGACTAGTTTTTGAGAAACTTATGCTGGATTCATATGGAAAAATAACTGAAAAATTGAATAAAACTAGTCTGGAAGCTGTAGTGTGAGTAGTTTTTGAGAAAAAAGTTGAAATATGCAAAAAATCTAAGTAGAAAAACACAGACTTCTACGTTTGATGCCCAATAACTTTCTTTAATGACCAATAAACAAATAATTCCTTGCAATAAAAATTGTAGAGAATTTAATTCTGAAAAGAATGATGTAAGCTGTGTAAACTAAATTTAAATAAAAGTTGGATAAAATGTATTCTTATGTAGTACATTACACCACAAAAATATGCTGTTTTTGAGGAGAGAACTAATAACTCATAGGTTGTAGCTGATTGCAAATAAAACATGGATTTTAATAACAGCTGTTCCAAAACAGCTGATTTATTATGTTTTAAATAAGAAAATATTTAAAAGAAATTATCAGCTGAAAATTATTTTCAGAAATATTTTAGCTCACTGTTGAACAAAAAAAAAACAAACTGTAAGTTAGGCCTACTGTAACCGTGCTGTGTTTTTTGTTTAATCTATTAACCAGTTATTTGTAACCATTCCATTTTGCTTTTGTGTTAAGTGTTAACTTTTTGAAAAATGGCAGGTAATCTTAGACATTATTCATACTCCGAATTAGCTGACATGCATTTTATGTATGGAATGGGACTCTACTGTAATAGTACTGAAGCAAGACGTTTGTATCAAGAGAACTTTCCTAACCGAGTATGTCCAAGTTCAAGGTTTTTTGCCACTATTCATTAACGTCTGTCTGAAACAGATTCTTTGATATCCAAAGAGCACATTTATGCAGGCAGTCCCCAATCTACTATGACTGTTGAGTTAGAAGAACAAGTTCTTAATGAAATTTATGAACATCCAGAGAAGAGCACAAGAGAATTGTCAGTGCAGTTAAATGTCAATCAATCTATCATTTGGAGGATACTAAAATAGCAACAATTACATACATACCACCTCCAGAAAGTTCATACTCTATTGCCACGAGACTGTATTCCCCGTGCTGGTATTTGCCGATGGTTTTTAGTAAAACTTGTTTACCCAAACTTTTTAACAACCGTTTTATTTACCGACGAGGCACACTACAAGAACAGCTATCGTTAACGTCCACAACCAACATATTTGGGCAGCTGAGAATCCTCATGCCATCAATCCTAATCTTCCACAACATCAGATTTCAGTAAACATTTGGGCAGGAATCATAGGAGACCATCTACTTCTGTTCGAGCTTCCTCCCAGGCTTAATGGCATAATCTACTAGTCTTTTGGTATAAGTTTAATGTCATTTAGATATGCTACTTTCATATAAAAAAAAACTTTTCATAAAAAACCGAATATTTTATTTGCAATCAGCTCCAACTTATGAGTTAAAAGTTCTCTCCTCATAAAACAGCAAATTTTTGTGGTGTAATGTATTACATAAGAATACATTTTATCCAACTTTCATTTGAATTTAGTTTACACAGCTTACATCATTCTTTCCAGAATTAAATTCTCTACAATTGTCATTGCGAGGAATTATTTGTTTACTGGTCATTAAAGAAAGTTATTGGGCATCAAACGTAGAAGTCTGTGTTTTTCTACTTAGATTTTTTGCATATTTCAACTTTTTTCTCAAAAACTACTCATACTACAGCTTCCAGACTAGTTTTATTCAATTTTTCAGTTATTTTTCCATATGAATCCAGCATAAGTTTCTCAAAAACTAGTCGCCAAACAATTCAGCATCGGTGTATATCACCAGAGGAACTGAATTCCGGGCGAAATCTTTCCCCCTGTATAGCTCGCTAATGAAGCGTTTTATGGATATATGTTTATATGAACTTTTTTCTTATTTTTACCTCTACTATCACGTATTGAAATATTTTACCAAAGAATAGAATAGAACTTTATTAACATAATTCTGATAATACAAAAAAGAGAAAAAGAAAACTCGTTCACAAAAACATCTTGTTTGAAAAATGAATTCAAAATAACATAATATGTTCTCTTTCGACAAAGTAAAAAAGTTCTTCAGCCGGGTTGATAGTTTACAGTCCTTATAATGTAAATTTATTGCAGACACAACACCATGCTCACACACAAAATGCTCAGAATATTTACACATTCTCACTATAACACTTATCAAGTTCAATATGGACGTCAATGTGGCTGGACCGATCAAAGACAAATAAAAACTTTAATAACTAATTTGAAATGACACTTATAATAAATAATAAAATAAATGTTTTATAATAATTTATAATAAATAAATGAATGACACAAAAATCTATCAAACTATCAACGACTTTATTATTTACGAATCAAAAATTAAATTCCCTTATCAACTCTTTTCTATAAGCCCAAGCCTCTCTCAAAAACCCGACCAGACTCTGCCAACATTTACCGTTTAAGTAATCTATCACTGCTTCTCCTTCCATTGACCTTCTTTTTAGCCATTTCATACTTATCTCTAACAGTATAGAGCAGCTACCGATAAAATGAAAGATATCCTCTGTTTCTCTGCTGTTACACATTGAACAAATACCAATCTCTTCTTCTCTATGTGGGCTATGATTTAATGAAAATAATCCCCCTCTGGCTTTAAATATAACGTTGCGCCTATTCTCATCATTGATATAATCTATCGTATTATCAATTTTGACAGCTGCGTACACCTTATGGAACTGGGAACGCTCTCGTCTTTCAAGCCATTTATTTTGAAAATTTGTTTTCATTTTTATCAGTGCCCGCTCCCATGTTGCCTCGCACCCCTGTCTGAAATTCACCGCTTGCCAGTTGCGCGCTGCTATCGGCAATTCGATATCAATATCTCTCAATATCCTAGTCCATTCCGAATACCATCCACACGTTTCTTCTAAACATTACTTCGCAATCATTGGTCGATATCGTTCAGCCGGGAGCTCGAAAGAGCGCAATATGTATTTAGAATGTGCTCGCAACGTATACAGCCACAAAATATCTTTTCCGGTCTCCAGATAAATCATATAATTTGGCGTGTTTTTTGGCAAACCATATATTCTCTTAACAAATGATCTTAAAAATATCTCCAACTCTTCTCTCTCCATATACACCCAAACCTGAGCCGCGTATGTCACGACTGCTTTACATATTGTTTCAAATATCACCCACTTCATGGATAAAGGTGCCTCTTCATTCAAAATAAGTTTGCGCCATACGCTATTAATTCCAAATTTTGCTGCTGTCAATCTGCCCTTGAAATGCTCGGTAAGAGACAATCTTGAGGAGAAAACTACGCCTAGATATTTATAAGTATTCACAACCTCTATCTCTTCGCCGCCAAACTTCCATTTCTCTTCTGCCGCTAATCTTCCACCTCTTCTGAAAACAACTATCTTCGATTTTGCCATATTAACTGTTAGGTTCCACCGAATGCAGTACTTGTTTAACCTATCTATCATTGACTGCAGTTGTTGCGCACTCTCCGACATGAGAACAACGTCATCCGCGTAGAGCAGAGAGTTGATCAAATTGTTGCCCACATACACACCTCCTCCCACATACTCACTCAAATCATTCAAAAACAGGGCAAAAAGCAAAGGAGACATCACACATCCCTGCTTTAATCCGTTTCCGGTAATAAAATGATCTGTCAACCTCTGTCATCTCCACACCATACTGTAGCTCTAGTCTCTTGATATATCTTCTTCAAGATCTCTATAAACCTCGATGAAACTCCTAGCTCATTTAACTTGAAAAATAAAGAATCTTCATCAATACTATCGAATGCTCCTTTATAATCGACAAAAAAGCAATACAGTTTCTTCTTGGGTAGACTCAAACTATTTCTAATAATATTATTATAATACAAAAATATTATCTATTGCCGAATAACTTTTGCGGAAACCACATTGATTCTCATGCAATATCTTTCTGTTTTCAACCCAAGTTTTTAATCGGTTCAACAATATAGCTGAGAATAGTTTAGCGATCGCATCAATGAAGGATATAGCCCTATAATTATTTACTTCATCAGCTTCTCCCTTCTTGTACATTTGAAATATAATTGATCGTGAGAAAGCTGATGGTATTTGCCCACCTCTCATGATATTATTAAACAATCTCAATATAAGCTCATTGTAGTTTTTAGATGCATTCTTGTAAAACTCTACTGGTATTCTATTTTCTCCTGGCGCTTTATTGTCTTTCATGGCTTTAAATGCATTTTCCAGCTCAGTCATGTCAATATCTTCATCTAGTGCATCATCCTCAGCATATGATGCTGCATAATAAGTAGCCACACTGCCTGTTGAGCCAAAAACTTGTCTATAATCCGTAACCCAATCCTCTGCTTTTATATTACCAGAAACTCTAAATTCTTTATTTCGAAATTTGTTTATCAGACTCCATAACTCACTACTGTCTTTAAATGCTTTAAAGTTTTCCTTCACTTTGTCGTAATAACCCAGTTTCTTACTTTTACATAGAAGTTTGTATTCCTTGACAGTTTTTAAATAATTTTTCTTGACTTGTTCCGAATTGGACTCCCTAAATACCTTCAACAAGCTAAACACCAGCACCCTCATTCTTTCACATTCCTTGTCGAACCACTTTCCTTTCATACTTGATTTACTCAACTTTTGATTACGGGTACCGGGTCTATAATTAGCAGCTCTATAAACAAGGTCATTTAGTAGTTCAAGATTATTCTCATTGTCCCCTGTTAAATCTCCAATTTCTCTGCAGTAATTTGCAAGTTTTCGAATGTATGACTCTCCCTTAATCTTATCCCACCTCAACTTTGGCAATAGCGGCAGAATTTGGCTTTCTTCCTCCTGGAGATTGGTTGTCGCTAATACTGCTTCGATAGGTAAGTGATCAGATATATATTCCTGTATAACACAGTATTTTCTTATAGCGGAAACCAACTCCATGGACACACAGCATAAATCGATCACAGAGAATCCTCTACCACTCACATATGTAAAATCCCCCCACTTATCTCCTCTTGTTCTGCCATTCAAAATAATAAAATTGAAAGTCTCACATAATTCTAATATTTTTCTGCCCTTAGCGTTAATTGTCTCATCCTTTGATACTCGTTTACTGCCCCAGCTATATTCGCTAACTCTGATAAATCTTGCTTATTACCTATTCTTCCATTAAAATCTCCCATCAAAATTATATTGTTTCTACAATCCTGTGCTGCCACAAACTCCCATAAAATGTTAAAATCCCTTTCCTATTCAATATTATTCCCACCACTAAGATAAACTGGAACTATGTAATAACTAGAATCTACACTTGTATTGATCTTCACGACTTTTCTATCTTGTACACTACATACGCTTATTGCATTCAATCCTTTTTTAATCCCAATCAACTGACCTTTTTTCGCTCTTCCCTGACTTGAATCTCTAATTGCAAACTCCCAATTTAAGTTGAAGCCTGGACAATTATCAGCAATGTATGCTTTCCTTCCCTCTTCTATAAAAGTTTCCAACAATACAAAAATATCATAACTTTTAACGAGATTGTAGACTAACTATTCAATCCAGCCACATTGTACGCAATAACACTCAGCCGCCCACCCTCGCCACAACTGACGGCCGCCTCTCAGTTGCGGCTGTCGTCGACCGGATGGCGCCGCGCTTCCCCATCCAACACGCTCCTCACCGCCTGCGACACCACCTGCCCCACCAAACATATCCTTGAGTTTGATCCAGCCGTCTCCTCCACCAGCCAGCTCAATCAGCCGCTCGCCTCCATCCACCGTGAAGCAATGACCGTCCACCATCAGACGATCGACCTTCACCGACGCTCTCACATTTGGTACACGATTTCTTAACTCCTTACAAGTCCGGAAAATTTTTGACCTTTTTTTTCTGGTCTCTGACGCAAAGTCTTTTTGTATTATGAATTTCGATCCCTTCAACTTTTTACTATTCTTCGTTAAGTACAGTATATCGCGATCGTTTGGAAAGTGGGCGGTAATAGGTCCATTATTCACTCGTCTACCCAAGGCATGAGCTCTATTAACCCAAATTTCAGTTCTTGCCCCTAGATGACTAATACAGAAGTCTCTAACTATTTCTGCGTAGTCCACAGTTGCACAATCATAGTTCAGTCCTCGGAAAATTAGATTGTTTCTCCGCGATCTATTCTCAAGATTTTCCAATCGCTTTACAAACAAATCAAAGTCAAAGTCCTTGCCACCCTCCCTCCCACAGCCCCCTCCATAGATGTCAAGACGAAAAAATTGGCTTTTATTTGGGTGCTTGGAGCTGCTTCCAGTCCTGGTCTCAACATACAGCAATAGTACCATAGCTATCAACTCTACACCAACTGTTTAATTAAATTGAAATAAATTTCATCATATAATAAATTTCACAGCTATCAAATATATAAATTAAATGTTCAATAAAAATAAAAAATAAATTTCTTTCAAGTTCAATTCTACAATTCAATTCCTTTCTCCAATTTTAGTCTAATTCTTTTTTGATTTCTTATTTTAAATCTCCTCTTTTCTATCAATTCATAAGCTACACCTTTCCTTATTCATAACCCACTCAAATCTTAAATCTCCCGTTTGTAACCGCCCCCTAAATACCCCCATAATATCCCCTGACTCTGTACCCTATTTCTATCTTCTAACAAATTGGGTTTGTTCTGTTTTAGGAAATGGATACGGATAGAGTGCAAGGGTGCTTCATTACAGATGATGAGCTCCTTGAAGCACTCATGAATGATAGTGACTACGAAGTTGATAACTTGGGCCAGGATCCAGATTATTTGTTGGATGAATCTTCATCTGATGTGGATAGCAATGATGACCAGGATCCTGAACCTGTTGAAGAGGAGCTCAACATCATTCCACATGAACTTACTCCAGAAGTTGAACAGTTTCTTTCAGATGAACCAGGACCTAGTCAGGACAACAATCCAGGAAGGGGAAGAAGAGGCCGGGGGATTCGAGGGCTTAGTCGTGCAAGAGGAAGGGGTAGGGGTTTAGGAAGAGGGAGAGGGCAGAACCGTGGTCGGCAGAGAAATGCTACTGTGTGGGGTGGAAGGAACTTGAACAATGATTTTCCTATTTTTGACAATGTAAATGACGATTTTGCTGCTAGGGTTGGGTGGGACCCTCTCTCTTATTTCAGTGAATACTTTGATGAGGAAGTATTTCAGCTTATGGTAGAAAAAACAAATATTTACTACCACATAAAAAATGGTAGGGAGCTGAAAATCTCTTTAGACGAGATGAAAAAATTCTGGGGTATTTCAATGTTAATGAGTACCCTAGGTTACCCCAGAATTCGTCTCTACTGGGACTCTACTTTTAAAATACCAATGATTGCTAGAGCAATGCCAAGGGACAGGTATTTCTCTATAAGAAATGCCATTCATGTAGTAAATGATGATGATATAAATCAGGAAATGAAGACTCATGATAGGCTATGGAAGGTGAGGCCAGTCATTGACAAATTCAGAACTGCTGTGCTCAAAATTCCTAGGCAACAAGATGCAAGTATTGATGAACAAATCATCCCATTTACAGGCCATGTTGGGTTCAGGCAGTTTGTTCCACGAAAGCCGAACCCAACTGGTTTGAAAAATTATGTACTATGCACAAAAGATGGCGTTATTCTGGATTTTGAAGTTTATCAAGGGAAGACAACGACGAGACTTCATCCAGAAATTGAGGGGCATTTGAAACTAGGTACTGGTGGTCGTGCAGTTTTGAGACTTGCTGAAACATGCCCCCCTGGGACAAACCTCTATTTCGACCGCTATTTCACAGGCTTAGCACTTCTAAAAGCCTTGAAAGAGCAGGGAATTTCAGGGACTGGCACTACCATGAAACAAAGGTTGCCCAATATTGACTTTAAGTCTGATGCAGAACTAACTCAGGAGGGAAGAGGTGCATTTGATACAAAGATCAATGATGAAGAGACTGTACTTGCACTCAAATGGGTTGACAACAAGGTGATCACCATGGCATCCACCCAACATGGTGCTGACCCACTTACAGAGACCAGGCGCTATTCTAGAGCAACAAGACAGTACATTGATGTCGGAATGCCCAATGTTGTGCGGCAGTACAACATTAACATGGGAGGTGTGGATCTACAGAACCGAATGATTGCATACTACAGATCCTACCACAAGACAATTAAATGGACTGTTCGCTTCATGGAGCATTTTGTGGACATGGCTTGTGTAAATAGCTGGCTCAGGTACAAGTCGGACTGTCTAGAAAAGCATGTTCCAAAAAGTAATGTTATGGACCTCCATTATTTCAAAATGTACCTGGCTCAACTTCTCATAATTGGAAAAAAAAGACAGGCTGATTCAGATTCACAATCAGAGGATGAGAGACCCGCCCAGAAAAGATCAGCAGGAAGACCAGGGAATGTTCCTGTTCCTCATCATGACCAGAGAACAAAAGAAGCATTACATCTTCCAAAAGCCATGGATCTTTCAGTTGCACAACGTTGTAGACATTCTACTTGCTCAGGAAGAACAAGAATGATGTGTGTATCATGTAAAGTGTTCCTTTGTGTTCTAAAAGAAAGGAATTGTTTTCTTGAATTTCACACATAGGAAAATAGGACACATAAGACATTTTTACATAGGACATAGATTTTTATGAAATTCAATCATCAATCTATTAATTATAATCTAAACAATGCAGAATGTAATGGATTAACAAATTCAAAACTATCTATCCACTTAGTTCATAATTTTTTAAACTTCTTATGAACGTATTATGGTATCTCAGTATAGTATTTGAAGTTTTATTTTTAATAAGTTGGTAATTACAAATAAAAACTATTATTAATCACACATGAAAAAAGATAAATTACAATAAATGAGATTGTTTTAAGTTGTGAATAGTGAATTATTGTCAGAATAGTACACCGTTCCTGGCTTTTATTTATTTCGGACAAAGTAGTCCTTGGGACCTAATGTACACATTCGTGTACAAATTGCTGCGCCCCTCCAAAAAAAAATAAAAATGTTAAATACACCCAATTGGTCTTAAATGTACTACTAGGACCCAAAAAAGTATATTTGAATAATTTCTGAACATCAAGGATGTCTCAGGACTGAAGAGGATGTCTCAGCACTGATATATATATATATATATATATGTGTGTGTGTAACCGCCCTTGATGGGGGTTGAAGATATCTTATTACTACTTCAAGGGAGTCATGGGAACTGGATAGACAACAACATTGTATTACCTAAAGAATTTCTCATTTATTAGGCTATGTCAATTACTTGAAATTTAAAGAATGAAATATGCAGTACATTTTATCCAAATATTATTCCTTCAAAAACTACCTTCCAATAAGATTCTGCTAACTAGAAATTTACTACAACAATGATTTTATTAATTAGGGTCTCGGCCGGGTGAAAATGTTTTATAAGGAGCTAGAAAATTTGGCACTTACCCACAGCTATCACTCCCACCGTAATCCCAAACCACAGGACACTCACGTATATCATACCGTATATCATATCTCACGTATACATAATGCCGGAAAAATAACTTAACTTTTTGCAATACGGTTTGGATTTTGATCCGCTCGATACCTCGGTTGTTTAACGACTGGAGGTTTTCCGTCCGGAAAACTTCCCCCTCTCCAAGTCAGTGTGCCAGAAGGTCTAACTGCTGCTATTGGAAGAGTCGGTTCTCACGAGATTCGGCAAGCGGGTCTGCAGTATTCCTCTGTGAAAATATCTACAGGCTACCAAACATCCGCCTTGTCCTTGCCTTGTGGAGCCGCCTCATCCGTGAGAACTAGCAAATATCCCTGAATTTGCTGGTTCCCAGAGTCGTTTAGACATAAGTTAGCAGAATCTTATTGTCGCTGCAAAAATACTACTTACTCACTAAATTATATATTTTCTCACTAAAGTCCAACTACGGAAATTATTATTCTAATATCAGAGTCTTTTCTCCTGAAAAAAAATCTTAAATCTAAAACAATCAATAAATAAGTAATCAAATACTACCCATGTCATATATATATATATAATATATATATATATATATTATATATATATATATATAATATATATATATATATATATTTATAAGACATAAATAGATTGAAAACACTTAGAAACTTACATTATAAACGGAAATTTTCGGGAACTGTGTTCCCTTTCTCAACCGAGCAGAGTGGTACAGTTTGAAATCCAACAGTTACGGCCACAGAGCACGGAGAGTATATATTATCACTATAATATTTGTAATATATATGTATATATTTTTAAACAACCTTCACACTTTAGTTAGCTTGAAGCCAACACTCCAGGCTTCATCTGGAATGTTTCTACAGTGATTATTTATTGAAGTAATTTTTAATTTTGATGTAGTGATTCATACACATTCAAGTGTCTGTTTATGTATTGTTAGTCTAGTCAAAGAAAGGTTATAGGGAAAAGGGTATAGAGGGAAAAGTTTGGAAGACAATTCTTGACCCCGCAGTTCTGCTAAGGATAGTGAGGAGGCAAACATATCAATAGTCCCCATCCCTACCCTCTGTGCTAAGGGGGTGAGGGTGGTTCAAAGGTACCATTTTTTGGTTTCTCGCATATAAATTGAAAACTATGCATCTTACGGACTTGAGTGTTATAAGCAAAATTGAAGCTTACAATATTCATCTCAAACTTTTTTTTATATGTCTTCTACAGTTTTTGAGATATCCGCTCTTCAAGGTGTGACATTTCTGAAAAAACACGTTTGCCTCTTAATTGCTATTTCTGCTCTTATAATTTTTTAAAAATCGATGGGAAAAATCCATACTGACAATGAGTCTATAGAGCATTACATTCTCTTTAATTTGATGTATAATTTCACACTCTTATGCATTTCCCTACGTAAGGTTTATGTCTGTAAGATACATAGTTTTCGACTTATATGCGAGAAACCAAAAAAATGATACCTTTAAATCATCCCCATCCCCTTAGCACAGGGGGTAGGGATAGGGAATTTTAATATCTTCACCTCCTCACTATTCTGTTAAGGATTAACAGACTGCGGAGTCAAAAATTGTCTTTCAAGCTTTTTCCTTTATACCCTTTTTTGAGCATTCATTGCCTGGACTATGTCGAAAATATGGGTACTAGATAATCTGGGGAAGTATAATTTGTAACAACTGTAAACAAAAAATCATTTCATTAGTAAAATTATTTGATTTTCTTAGTACAATATCACTTGAACTTTCTTATTATAAGCTTGAAAAAGAACTAAAAATCACCATGAAGTAAATAATCAATATTCGATAAAATATTATTAATTTTCTTGCTGGTTGTTAAATATTGATTGCTATCAAATATATCATTTTCACTTTTTCTTTTTGCCGTAGACTTGGAAAATTCCATCAAATAAAATGAATAAATAGAAATTGAATCCATAGGAGAATTGAAAACTATAAAATATTCGATAAATCAAGATAAAAGCTAGTTCCATAGCAATAGAATAAAACAATTTGTTTAGGTTTCTTTTTGTTGTTGTAAAGCTATTCAATTCACACGAGTAATTATTTCATTGTTTTCTTTTGTAAATTTGTAGGAGAGCGTCGTGCGATGAAATGCAGGATGTGATGAAGAACATGAGCACCCTGACCCTGCCTGAGGTGTCGACGTCAGAGGGGGGACGCTCCAGTGTGAACGGCAGGCCTCGCACCCCCGCTCCCCCCGCCACTGCATCCTCGCCTCACCCCTCCTCACAGAGGCCTTCGTCAGCCCTCAGGTGATGGTCACACTAAACACACGTACTGCTTCTACTTTGTATTTTCTTTGTTCTGTTGTGCAATGGGTCTCTTCAGACCTTGCACACGAAATAAATAATCAATCAATCTATACTTTAACGTCTGTGTCACCTTGTAGGACTTGTGCAGTCGAGTCAAGAAAACTAATGCAGCCGACATTTTCTAATCATCAACCTCCTCACCTTAAAATATTTAACAAACCAAGTAGGCCTATCCCAATTGTTTAGGGAACATAATGTACCAAGTCATAAGAGGCTTGTTTTAAAACACTACAAAGGTATTTTTGAATTCATAGAGCTCGAAAGAACGAAAGGTTATAAATCATTGCCAAAGTAAAAACTTGAATTTATTAAGTGAATAATTGAACTGAAACATTTTAAAACTTCTTCTAATGTACCTCTAATATTTTCATATTTTTTCATCATTAAAAAAATTCTATTCAGGAGATTATTTCCTTATGTTGTTGTAATATAAATGCATTAGACTTGTCTAGGAGGATTGAGTGGGAGAGAGCGCCGGCTGCGCCCTTACTTCGCCTTCCAGGCTAAAAGAAAGGAAGCTTATCTATCTAATGTACTTCTTCCAATGAGATATCAATTCTTATTGGAATATTTTCTATTGCGTTTTATTCAATTCTCATCCATTTTATTTTGAAATTGAATTATAGTTAGTGTTGATGTACTTTTTCAAATATTCTAGTACTTAAATATAGTAGTATGTTTATTTATTTATTTGATAATAAACAATAATTATGTATGACAATATTTTCTAGGCCTAAGCCTATTGAGAAAAAACTTGTCTTATAATAAATGGAAAATAATATTATAGCTAGAGAAAAGTAAGAGTACTAATAATGAAATAACACTAGAATATACAATAGGAGATACAATATTAATAATCAAAGTAATCAAACTATGATATTGATGAGAAAAATCTAAAGTATACAAAATTCTGAAACTAATATAAGGGGCGATTGCTGAGATCGGGATTATCTCTTGCGCTCGGCTAAAAATCGGTTTTTGCGCTGCAGATCAAAAATCGGTTTGCTGAGTTCGGGATTAACCACGCTCGAGCGCAAAAGTTGGCCGACCGACAATTATCGCAGGGAAAAACCTGCGGTCTAAAAATCGGTTTGCTGAGTTCCAGTCTAGGCTAAAAATTAATCTCGGTGGATTGCTGAGTTCAAGCGTAGATCAACTCTGGTTTAAAAGATAATCAAATAATCAAATGCATTCCAAAAATCAAATACAATATTGTTTCCTAATTTCTAATATGTGTTCCCTATAGGCTACCCTGTGTGGGGACACTTGAATATATATAATAAAATATTTATATACAAATTTAAATATTATATCATGAAGAACATAATAATTGAATATGGTATTATATTGAAATAAATCAATATGTCAATATTTATAATCATTCTTGCACACATTCATACGCACACACATTCACATATGCGCACACACATTCACACATGCGCACAAACACACACACACACACACACACACACACACACACACACACACACACACCACACACACACACACACACACACTTACATAAAACTTAAAACTATGTACGGAGTGGTTGCTGTTTTTTTTTCATATTTAGTTCAATTTTATTCATAGTTAACGTTTAGTTTTTTTTCAAAGTGCTGATGTAATTAGACCATAAATGAATGCGTTTTGAAGAAAGAGACAGTGATTGAAATTTAATACTGTCTTACTGTTTACGCATACCGGACGGGATTTGTGAGTTCAATGATCTTTGACTGTTGCAGTGTTCATGTCGTGTAAATTATACTAAATTTAAACCTATATTATTTTAGTAAAAAAATCATTCGGGTTGTCTAGTTGTAAAATGAATTTCTTGATTTCTTTTCTAAATAACTGACGTGACGTTATTTTCCTAGTTGTTACTGGAAGTGAATTGAATATTTTTATAGCTATGTATTTGAAGTGTCGTCTGGAATGTTCTAATCTTGGTTTTGGGAGGTTAATGTCCTGTGAATTCCTGAGGTTTATTCTTTCTCTCATCTGTTGAATATCGAAATTATTTCAGCTAAATCCAGCAATGCTTTGAATAGAAAAGAATGTCTCACTGATAATAGTGATAGTTCTCTGAAGAGCATCATTGAACTATATTGTTTAGGTTTATTACAAATTATTTTTAATATATGTTTCTGACCAGTAATCACAGGTTTAATATGAACATTGTATGCACTCCCATAGCATATTATTCCATAATTTATTCTAGAACCAATAATTGAATGGTATAATTGTAACAATACTTCTTTTGGACATAACTGTCTGAGGTAATAGAACTTTCTTATGTATACAAATAACTCATTTTTTATCTTCTGTACATGATCTGACCAAGTGAGCCTACTATCCAATATGAGGCCCAGATACTTAACTGTATGTGCTTGTTTTATTGTTTCACAGTTACACAATATATTATTCACCTGTTGCGCAC
Organism: Nilaparvata lugens; assembly: GCF_014356525.2. Taxonomy (NCBI): domain Eukaryota; kingdom Metazoa; phylum Arthropoda; class Insecta; order Hemiptera; family Delphacidae; genus Nilaparvata; species Nilaparvata lugens. The sequence goes on from NC_052508.1 coordinate 45,108,867, forward strand.
AATCTAATTTATAGAAGTAAATTCTAGTTAACACCTGATCCATGTTTTGAAGATTAAATTGTATTATATTAGATTTGTCTGTGTTGATAGTTAATTTATTTTCGCAAAACCACCACCTAAGGTGCTTAAGATCCATTTCTAATTTATTTTTAAGTCCTTGATTTGTTTTGGCCGAATAAAATATAACTGTATCGTCTGCAAAAGATGTAATCTTTCCCTGTAAGTCACCATCCGTCAAATCGTTAATAAAGACCAGGAATAAAGTACTTGATAACACTGATCCTTGAGGAATACCTATGGTAATGTCCCCGGGTTCACTCAACGTATCGTTAATTCTGACCCTTTGACTCCTATTAGATAGGTAGGATCTTAAACAATCATTAGCAATTCCTCTTACTCCTGATAAATAACGTTTTTTTAGAAGCATGTTTTTATCAATATCATCATATGCTTTAGATATATCAAGAAACAGAGCTGCACACTTATTATTAACACTAAAACTGTCATTTATTTTTGAAATGAGATTTTTAATCGCCGCTTCAGTACTTCTTCCTTCACGGAAACCATATTGGTTATCACTAAAAAAGTTATTATTTTTATAAAAGTTTTCAAGTCTAATCATGAATACTTTTTCTAAAATCTTGGAAAAAAACGGTAAAAGTGAAATTGGGCGGAACTGATCTATGTTTTTACAATTTGGCTTTTTAGGAATAGGTATAACTACGCTGTGTTTGAACATGCTTGGGTATTTCCTTTGGCAATACTCAGGTTAATTAGATCGGTTAATTTGTTCAAATAATTCATGTAAGTTTTTTTAATCATGCTTGTGCTTATTCCATCTACACCTGGCGAAGATTTATTTTTCAATTTTCTTATTATACTTGCTACTTCCTCCGGATTTGTAGGGTGGAGAAAAATTGAATTAGTTGGAGATTTGTATGGAAATAATCTCGGTGGATTGCTGAGATCGGGATCAGGCTAAAATGTGATAATCTCGGGAGCAAAAATGATGATGACTCCAATTTAGACCTGCTAGGAGGCAGGTTTAAGTTCGGGATTAAGCTATTAACTTGTTATTGTTTCGATTTTATCAAAAACCAGTGTCAAATTGGGGTTCTTCTTTGAATTCTGAACAATTTCATTACCCATAACGTCATATATTTGAAATGTTTTTCCACTGATTTTTAAAATATTATAACATAAGAAAGTGAAAATGAAAACACCTTCAAACAATAAGAAAATTCTATACCTCTCACAAGAAGGGGGTCCGAGGGGCCTCCCCCCGGAAAATTTTAGAAAAATACCCTCAATTTGGTGTGATTTCAAGCAATTTCTACTTGAAAAACTACATCCTAATAATGAAGTTTCTTTATGTTCAGTGGGCTAATTATTATTTAATTTTTCATAGAAAATAATATATCATAGGCCTATGATATTTCAGTATTTCAGTTCATATAACAAATAGAATGGAAATATAATTTTATTAGTCATTCAATTGTTTCAATTTTTTTTTTTTGTTATTTATATTAAAACTAGTCACTAGGACTAACCATTAATTTTGTTCTGTTATTTCTTATCCTAAATTAATTTTTTATTGCTAAAGTCTTCCAGTGAAGCCTACAGTTCCAATCTATAATTTCACTACTTTAAATTATTTCACTACACTTTTATTCAATATACTTTAATCACTCCACTAGCACTACACCAACTCGAAGGGCTTTGTTCTCTTCAACCTCCTAGTGAGTTCAGTGTTGTCTAGTAGTTGGATGACTTCGGTGTTGTCGTGTTGATGAAGACGTGACTCATGATGGGCTGCCAATCGTCTTATCTCACAGGTCACTTAGGGGATGTGCAGATCTCGGTGCAAATCGCTGTTCCTTATGTACCAGGGCGCATTCACCATGTTCCGCAGTACTTTGTTTTGGAATGTTTGAATCTGACTGATGTTAGATGTTCTAGAGCAGCCCCAAAGCTGAATTCCATACGTCCAGACAGGTTTTAGAATTTGTTTGTAAATCAATAACTTGTTGTCCAATGAGAGTTGTGATTGACGGCCCAACAGCCAATAGATTTTACTGTATTTGAGTCCTAGCTCGCTCCTTTTCATCTTGATATGCTCTTTCCATTTCAACTTGGCATCAAGAGTCATTCCAAGGTATTTAACTGTGTTGCTGTGTGGTACTACATTCCCATTCAGATTTATTCGAATCGGGTCATTGATAATTTTGTTTGTGAAGTTGATATGAATAGACTTCGTCTCATTTAATCGAATTCTCCATTTTTTGGTCCAGTCACTGAATCTGTTGCTAGCATTCTGTAGTTTTGTGGCTGCTTCTTGTACTGTTTCCCCTTCTGCCAGTATTGCAGTATCATCAGCAAAAGTAGCTATTGTCACTGCATCCAATTCAGGAAGATCGCTTGTGTACAGCACATAAAGAACTGGTCCAAGAACACTACCCTGTGGAACTCCAGCCCTTATTTCCTTCAATTCGGAGACGTCGTCACCTTGTTTTACTCTGAATAATCTGTTGTTGATGTATGATTTTAAAAGTTTTACAAGTTGAGTGGGGAGAATTTTATGAAGTTTAATGATCAGTCCTTCATGCCACACTTTGTCAAATGCCTGTGCCACATCAAGGAAGATTGCTGAACATATCGATTTTTTCTCTAATGACTTCTCTATTACATTGGTGATTCTATGTACTTGGTCCAGGGTTGAGTGCTTCTGCCTGAAACCAAATTGATAGGTTGGTATCAGATTCCTGCTACTTATGATGGGAGTCAATCTCTTCATTAGCAATTTCTCAAAAAGCTTTGAAATTACAGGTAGAAGAGATATTGGGCGGTATGATTTTGCTTCTTGAGGACATTTCCCAGGCTTTTGCAACATAATGACTTCTGCCACCTTCCAAATTGTAGGAAAATGCTGTAATCGGAGTGATGCATTGAATAAGTATGTTAGCATGACAATACCTTTCCTTGGAAGTTTCTTCAAGATTTCACCTGTAATCAGATCAAACCCAGGTGCTTTTTTGGTATTCATATTATATTTTATTTCTTCTTGAACCTCATTTATAGAAACTGGATCAATCTCTGTATCTAAATCATCCATTATATCTTCTTCAGGATCAATTTCAGATTGAATGTTGTTTGGTTGGAAGATTTCTTCTAGATGATTAGCAAATAAATCTGCCTTTTCTCTGTTATTTCTTGCCCAAGTACCATCTGGTTTTCTAATTGGAGGGGATTGTAATATTGGCCGCTTAATCCTTTTTGTTGCTTTCCATAATGAATAATCTGTACTGGCATCAGCTGTCAAATTTTGAAGGTAGTTATTAATGGATTCCTCAGTTAGTTTCCTTATCTCTCTTCTCAATTGTTGTGTTCTGTTATTCAAGATATTTTTGTCAGCAGGATCACGAGTTTGTTGCCATCTTCTTCTTGCCCTTCGTTTTTCTAAAACAAGTTGTCGAATCTCCAGAGGGTAATTGCATCCTTTTGTTTTCCTGGTATATTGTCTGGTGTTTTTCCAGGCTGATTTCTGGATTTGCCACATGAAATTTTCTGCGGCTTCATCTAGCTGCTCAGTTGTTCTAAGTGGAATATTCAAGTTGATTTCATTCTCCAAATCCACTTTAAAAGCTTCCCAGTCTGTTGTTCTGTTGACTAACATTGGTCTGTCTTCTTTCTTTATTATTCGTTCACTAAGTGTGAGAATTACAGCTGAATGATCAGAATCCAGGTCAAAGCTCTCTTCAATGTCGATGAAATTACTGGATATTCTCTTTGTTATGAAGAAATCTAGAAGATCTGGAGTTTTATTCAAATCTGTTGGCCAATACGTAGGTGTCCCTGATGAATGGAATTCGCAGCCCAGCTCCTGGATAGCCTCTCTGAGTTCTTTTCCTTTGGTAGTCGTGAGTCTTGAACCCCAATCCTTATGCTTGGCATTAAAATCTCCACCCACTATGAATCTATCTCCAAGCTGATGAAGAATATTTGTATAATCATTTTTCTTTAAATTGTAACGTGGTGGAAAATATGCAGCTCCAACAAGTATTTTCTGGTTGATGGACTCTATTCCAACTACAGTTAGCTGTATTTCATTACTTTGAATACTGAAGTCTTCATAGTGTTTAATACTCTCCTTCACTATTACAGCACTTCCACCTCTGGCTTGATTTTGAGGATGAATAGTTTCGTAAACATTATATCCATTGATTTTGAAGTGAGTCTGCTCAGTTGAATGGGTTTCAGAGATGAGGCAAACATCTATATTTCGTGTCTTTAGAAATATTTCTATTTCTTGTTTTCTATTATTATTGATATTATTTATTCCATTGGCATTCCAGGTAGCAATCCTTATATCTTGTTGGCTCGCAATATTCATTTTCTAGTTTTCTTCTCAATACTCTTACTCTTCCCTTCCAAGCTGTCAAGTCGTCCAGAAAGAATATTTAAACTGTTCAAAATTTCCTGCAAAACCTTATTGACTTCAACTGGTTGTTGTTGTTGTTGTTGCTTTGGTTGGCTCTCCTGTTGTAGGCTTGGAGTGGGTTTCGTTACTTGGGAATAGGATATTTCTCCAGTGTACTTTTTTGAAGAGAAGTTTCTTTGTTTAGTTGTATGTGGTACTTCGCTACTTCTTTTAACTAGGTTTTCTTTTTCAGTTCTTCTTCTCTGAAGTTCTTTTGCGATGAGACAGCCTCTGTAGTTAGCTGGGTGAGCCTCAGCACAATTGAAACATTTGGCTGGGGTTTCTTTAGCCTTAGTACACGAAATAGTCCAGTGTTTTCCAGCACACTTCACACACACAGGTTCATGTTGACAGTATGTCTGTGTATGACCAAACCGCTGACAACGTTTACACTTTGGAATCATTTTATTACTTCTAATTGATTCAATTTTCACTTTCATGTAGCAAATATGTTTAATTTCAAATATTCTTTTTGTATCTTCTGTATTCTTGAATGTTAGCATGAACATTGGAAGTCTGATGATGTGTTCTTTTCCATCTTTCTTCACTTTTCTCATTTTGTTGACAGCACTGATTATTTGAAAGCCTCTGCTTAGAAGATCGTTCTTTATATCCTCTGGATCGCATGATGGATGAAGCTCTTTAGCCATGACACGAATTGGACGAGTTTGTTTATTTTCGTACGTGTGCCATTCATATTTAGCTTCATTCAACATCTTAGTTAAATCTCTGTATTCTTGTTCAGTTTCAACATTCAATTTTAGCTGGTTGTTGTTCATCATGTTGGCACTGAAATTGAGATTTTTCGATTTCAATGCCTCTTTAATTTTCGAATACTCTTGTATATTGCTTAATATGACTGGTGGTGGCTTGTTTCTCTTTTCTGTCGGTTTCATACTTGTAGAATCAGTTGCAGGCCTTATTTTTTCTGGTGAGTCACGGATTTTTCTCTTCTTTTGTTTAGGGAGAATCCATGCAGTCTCTGATGCTACCATTTTCTCTTCTTCCTCCCAATTCGGTGGTGAATAACTTTTATTGCTACTTCTAGAAGATGCTGGTTGCATTGTATGTGAAGCTGAAGATTGAAGATTCTGTGTGGTTGTAGATGCTGATGAAAATATCTCTTTCAGCTGATTAATCTCCAACCGTGCTCTCTCCAACTCCTTTTCCAGTTTATGCATTCTTTCTCTCTCTTCACTCTGTTGGAAAGTGACTTCTTTCCATGCATTGTACAAAAACTGCTCCGTTGCAGTTTTCAGTTGGTTCGCTTTTAGAAACGATTCTGGGGAAGTGTTGACGTTTCCAGTCATTGACGCTGGTTCAACGCTCCTAGCCGGTGTTAGTTGACTCATAGTTGCGTCGTCCTCTGTTTCCTCCTCCTCTTCGAACTCTGGCAGTAGGAAGGTTGGCAATCTTTTGGGAGTCGACATTCCTCACATTCTTTACATTCCTTAGCCGGACTAGATGGTAATTCAGCACTGAACTGATTTTTCGGCGCAGGGCACTGAACTCGCGCACAACAATTAAAACACTGAACTCAGCACTTTAACTATTGCATACACTATTTCAACTACTCTCACTAAAAAAAAACTACGTCTGCTCGCTACGACTGCTCGATCGATACTGTTTCAATTGAGGCGAAAGATGTGTTGGGAGGTATGGATACGGTGAAAGGAACGAGCGAGGCGGACTACTAGTCGAATTTGTAGAAGGTAAAAACATGTATTTGATGAACTCATTCTTCCTGAAACATGAGACAAGAAAATGGACTTGGCTGAGCCCCGATGGAGAGACCAGAAACGAAATCGACTACTTCGCCGTAGACAAGAAATGTATTGTTCAAGATGTAGACATAGAAGACCGAATAAATACAGGAAGCAACCACAGAGCTCTTAAAATTGAAATACGAATTGAAGAGAAAAGGAAGAAGTACTATGGCGACCGTCTCACAAGAATAAGTGCAATGGATTTGAGAAACTCCGGATTTGAACAGAAATTACAAGTCAATTTGTATAGAGAGAGAATCGATGAATGTGAAGACACGAATATTTTAACTGATAAGCTGACAAACACTATGAGAAAAACTAGAGAATTGCTAGGAAACGTAAGAGAAAACGAGAAAAGATAGGTTCCAAGAGAGATTGTTAAGCTATTGGAGAAAAGAAGAAAGCTTAAAAGACTTGGCAGAGACAAGAATTCAGTGAAGTTTCGAAACTCATCAGAAAGAAATGGAATGAATGGATAACTGAAAGAAAAACAAAGAAGTTAGAAGAGACCTTGAAATTTGGAAATAGCATTAAAGAGTTCAACAGAAAACAACTACTTGGAAAGAACACAATGTTTTTTATGAAAGATGAAAGAGGAAATGAAGTGAGAGAAATAGAAGGTAAACTCGAGATAATTTGCAATTTCTATGAGAATCTGTATAAGAAAGATGAACCAGAAGAATGTAACTCAGAACATGAATGTAGAAATGAAAAATGTCCACTGATATTGAAGAGTGAGGTAAAGCGTGCAATCGAGCATCTCAAGGAGGGGAAAGCAACAGGCCCTGATAGAATATCAAACGAAGAGTTGAAAGCAGGTGGCGAAAGAGTTATTGAAATATTAACAAAAATATTCAATTTATGCCTTATGAGTGGAAAGATTCCTGAAATATGGCTCAAAGCTAACTTGATATTACTCTTCAAGAAAGGTAATAGGAAGGAAATCAAGAATTACCGACCAATAAGTCTCCTGTCAAATATTTACAAGATATTTATGGCAGTAATTTCCTACAAGATAGATGGATATTTGACGGCAGCAACTTAAATCAACCAGACCGGATTCAAGAAAAACTTCTCTACGCTGGATAACATCCTAGTCTTACAGGAACTGATAAGGAATTCTAATGAATAAAAATTTCCACTAGTGCTGCTATTCATTGATTTCGAGAAAGCATTCGATAAAATCAACACTTCTTCCGTATTACGAACGCTTGAAGACTTGGGAATTGACAATAAATACCTAGAATTATACAGATTCATTTACAGAAACATGAAACTTGAATTCAAATTGAGAGGAAAAGGTAGAGTGGTTAAAGTAAATAGAGGCTTAAGACAGGGAGATATACCATCAGCGAAAATATTTAATGCAGTTCTGGAAAAATCTCTAGATGAATTACTAATCTCGGGAGCAAAAATGATGATTTTAGACTCCAATTTAAACCTGCTAGGAGGCAGGTTTAAGTTCGGGATTAAGCTATTAACTTGCTATTGTTTCGATTTTATCAAAAACCAGTGTCAAATTGGGGTTCTTCTTTGAATTCTGAACAATTTCATTACATATAACGTCATATATTTGAAATGTTTTTCCACTGATTTTTAAAATATTATAACATAAGAAAGTGAAAGAAAGTCTCACGAGAAGGGGGTCCGAGGGGCCTCCCCCCGGAAAATTTTAGAAAAATACCCTCAATTTGGTGTGATTTCAAGCAATTTCTACTTGAAAAACTATATCCTAATAATGAAGTTTCTTTATGTTCAGTGGGCTAATTATTATTTAATTTTTCATAGAAAATAATATATCATAGGCCTATGATATTTCAGTTCATATAACAAATAGAATGGAAATATAATTTTATTAGTCATTCAATTGTTTCAAAAAATAGTTTCAAAGCTATAGTCTTCAAACCTATGATTTTCATGATTTTTACTCAAGTGCAAAAAATATATTGGGGGGAGGGATGTATCCATGTTCCCAGATACTACTGGAGAATTGTATATCCTCCTGTCCCCGGTGGAAACTACTCTTCAATCATAACATAACTGGCACATTTTGTGGGTACCATACTAAAAAAAAGGTGCTGGAGCATTGTTTAAGGGAACTACGTTTCAATTACATGAACTGATTTACATACATGATCTTCTCATATTCATGCATGAAACTGAATAACCAATTATCAATACATGTTATATTGAACTTTCAATTGTTGAAGATGGTAAAAACAAAACTGACTTACTTCAAAAAGATCTTTCTGAAGTATTCGTTATACACAGTTCCATAGAGTAAAGATACTGTTTGAAAGTTACCTATTTATTTGTCTCTGGCAGTACGCACTAGCCCATTCACTGTGTAGCCCATAATTTTATTATCATTCTGATATTCTCTCAAATATGTTTAATGGTTTAAAAAATGTCTGAAAAAATATTAAATTGGAAGCCAATTCTTTTGACTCAATTTCTATCAGTGGTTGATTACCTTCTACGAATCTAGGCTACGATAGTATCGATGCTATCTATAATTGATTTGAACATAATATGGAACTGCACCTACACCAGTAATGAAGGAGAACTGTATTGAATACGTTGTAATTGTAAGAAAGTGTGAGATGATGATATCTATGTGGGGTTGATTGTTGCTAATTGGAGGCAGCTGCGTTTGCTTGCATTATCACGGGATGCAGAAATAGTGTGCATTGCATAATTGAACAATTAAGTTGAGTCCAGATGGTGATGAGCGACCCTTGCTAAACCATTAAACCTTCGTTTGCGTGATCCTTTCTGTGGAAGTGATTTTGTGAGTGAATGAAGTGAATAATGGATTATCTTGAATATTTGGATTATTACGAACCAATACCTCAAGTCGGCCAGTATGGTGTCCGAATTTAAAACTGAAGAGAAGTGCTGATTGCTCTCAGATTTTTTGCTGATGGTAGTCCACAGAGAGACTGGCGATTTATGTGAGTACTGCAGCATCATGTCGCATTGTACATAGTGTTGCGGCGATAGCTATTATTTGTTTAGTAATGGAAAAATATTACATTAAATTCCTAGCTGGACAATATGCTAGAAAAAAACTCAATTTTTTAAATAGATGAAAATGAATTTCAAATGAACACCAAAAATGTGAGGAGTTGTTCATGTGTTCACTGTAACTACATTTGAAAGAGTTTAGAAGATTATTTAATAGCAGATGATCATTATAACGACGGTCAAGAGAGGATCGAGACTGAAAAAGAGAGAGTATGGGAGTAAATGGGGGAAAGAGAGAGAGAGAGAGAATGAGATTGATTTTTTCTTCTTCCCCCCTCTCAGTCTCTCTCTCTCTCTCTAACACACACACACACTTTCTCTCTCAGGCATAATATGCCTTTATTAGGAAAGAGAGAGAGAGAGAGATAGAGTGAGGAAGAAGAAAAGAACAAGAAAAAAACGAATGATGGGAGAGTGTGTGAGTGTGAGTGAGAGAGTGCAAAAGCAATACGCAAAGACAGCGTGTGAGAGCCAAAGTAGCATTCGAGATGGCTGTTGCCAACATTGCGACAATAATTCCCCGTGGATTCCTCCAGTTGCGCCTCGGTCTGGCTAAACTTGAGCGTCGGTCTTGCTAAACCCGCGGATCAAAGTTGCTCTCGACCAAGAGATGACCGACGGCTAAACTCGATCTCAGTAAACCGATTTTTTAGCCGAGACCAAAGTTGCGCTAGACCAACGTTGCGCTACCCGCTCAGACCCGATCTCAGCAATCGCCCCTAAATAAACTAAACACAACTAAAACTACAAAACTGAACTTATACTATACTAAAACTAAATTATACAAAAAATTGTATACGTAATTGCCACGTTATAAAGGCAGTGTTTGATTAGAAATAGTATTGCTATCCTTGTCTATCATTCAACAAAGCGGATAGCGCTATCTCTTTCTCGCTTTGCTCTGTTGCCAAATCTTCTTTTAACAATGTACAATGATTAATTAATTAACAAAATATTTCATCTTAGTTATGAAAATTCATTATGAAATTATTGAAAAATTTAATTCCTTGCTTAATAAAATATAATTGATTATTTTAAACGTGATAATATTACATCAATAAACCTGTATCAGCTACCGTATATAGAAGGCATTGACAAGACAGAGGATCGGCAACGTTTTCGGCATCGTCTATCTTTCTCCACTGCCAATCTGCCATTATAGCAAGGACTTGACTATAGTAATAAATAAATTGTGCTTTGATGATGGTGTCTGATGTGTTATCTGTTTACAGGCAGAGGTCTCGAACGCCAGGTCCAGCAAGATTGTGCAAAAAACTGATGGTTGAAGGGAGGAAAACTCATTTTGTGCCTTATGGATGGAACGATCGGCAGACTGACATTGGCCAGAAGAAAACTTTCAATGTTCTTGCTCCTGAGAAAGAGGTACTAAATATATTCACTCTATCCAAAATATATTTTTCCACTTGAAGCTACCCATACTTTGTCCAATGTCATTGTGAGCCAAGCTATTAGGACAAACGACAAAAACATTGAAAATAAGGCTGAATGAATATGAATCATTGATCATAAACTTCACCAACAAAAAAGTACCTAACAGAAAATCATCATCAATATCATTCCCTGTGAAAATACTGCAAAATATCTTGGAATGACATTACATGTAAAATCCAAGTGGAAGGAGAACATCAAAATCAAAAGGAAACAGCAATTTTGTTGGATCTTGTAAAAGTGCATGATTAATATTTTATATAGGATTTAGGCTATATGCTACAGAAAATAATACAATAATCAGGTGATTTCACCCTTAGGGAAATAATGCAAGTTATTGAAAAAGTCATATCATTGTAGAATGTTGAAGTATTGATTTAAACTTGTGAATATTGTCAGAGAGGAATCAGGTGATTTCACCCTAGGATCACCACTTGATGCTTACTGTTTGTGAATTTCCTCATTTTGAACACTTTATCATGGAACTTACCTTTTCGAATTTATACTCATTCGAAAGCTTATGAAATGGAGAAATTTTTTAAATATTGAAACCACTATAATCACCCGGAGAAAAACCGAGAAAAAACTGTTTGAAATTTCACTTTGAATTTGAAGAATAGCATTTTTCCAAGTTCAAGCCCTAATAAAAAAACTACAAAATATCTTACAACAAATTAAATTACATTAATCTTGTTTGAAATGCTTTTCTCTTTTCAATAATACCCTTGAAATTGACATTCGAACAGTAGTTTTCGAGTTATTGAGTATTTATTTATAATGACCAGAAGTAGGCATATTCTGAAAATATCGAAAAATCGATATATCTCGAAAACTAAGGTCGATAGGAAAAAAGTTTACTGAACAGTTTTTGTCAGAAATGTCGAGTAGAATCTATGGTCAATGGCTGTTACAACCTTGGTGGGACACTCTGTATATAAAAGCGAAATGACTCACTCACTCACTGACTGACTGACTCACTCACTCACTCACTCGCAGAACTAAAAATCTACTGGACCAAAAACGTTCAAATTTGGAAGGTATGTTCAGTTGGCCCTTCAGAGGCGCACTAAGAACGGATTTGGAAAATTTCCCAAAAATACGCCCAAAATCTGCGTTTTTCCAGCGTTTTTTAGCGTTTTCTCAGCTTTATCGAGAACAAATGGACAGAAAATATTCAAATTTAGTACAGAACCTCAGCTAGAGTGTAATAATGTTGTGTTAAAAGGAATTTGCAATAATGTGAATGATACGCCCGAAATATTATTTTTTGCTTTTTCTCAGATTTATCAAGAATTATCTATATATATATATATATATATATATATATATATATATATATATATATATATATATATATATATAAAAGCGAAATGGCACTCACTCACTGACTGACTGACTCACTCGCAGAACTAAAAATCTACTGGACCAAAAACGTTCTAATTTGGTAGGTATGTTCAGTTGGCTCTTTAGAGGCGCACTAAGAACGGATTTGGAAAATTTTCCAAAAATACGCCCAAAATCTGCGTTTTTCCAGCGGTTTTTAGCGTTTTCTCAGCTTTATCGAGAACAAATGAACAGAAAATGTTCAAATTTAGTACAGAAGCTCAGCTAGGGTTTAATAATGTTGTGTTAGAAGGAATTTGAAATAACGTCAAAGATACGCCCAAAATTAGCGGTTTTTTGCGTTTTCTCAGTTCTTTCATCAAGTAATAGACAGAAAATGTTCAAATTTGGTACAGAGGTTTAGGCTAGGGGTCTAAAAATGTTGTGATGAGGTGACTTTAATATTTCATCAAAGATACGCCAAAAATCAGCGTTTTTCCAACGTTTTTCTCAGCTTTTCTGCGTTTTCTCAGTACTTTGACATTCTGATGGAATGAAGCATGCTCAAATGAAAAATGCAGGCGAGTGAAGCGAGCCCGCTGATCTCATTTTTGGACGATCCAGTCGGGGGTCCAGGGGGCGGAGCTCCCTGGATAGACGGATATGGCGAGCGAAGCGAGCCTGACGGCTAGTATACAATGAAATCTTAAAACCAATTTGGTTGTATGGGGTCGAACACTGGGGATGTGCCTGTGAAAGTCACATCAATATGATTGCAAAATAAAGTATATTGTCAACGCTCCTTGTTACATCAGAAACAGTGACTTGCATAGTGATCTACGCATCCATTAGTGTAGAGTGAGATGAGTCGATTTGCCTGCCATACGGCATGAGTTGAGACTCCATCCTCACAACCCTGATACAAGCCAACTAATTACTACAGAATGAAGATTAACTACATTCTGAAGAGAAGGAAATGGAATGAGAAGAAAGGCTTTAGAACTAGTTTGAAATCAATATGTGATGGTTTATGTAGACTATAATTTTTACTGCTCTCATAATATCAGAACTACTTGGGTCTTCAATGTATGAACTGAATTCAAATAGTTTTTTTATAGTGTAAGATTTATAGTGAAATGAAAATTAATTAATTGTCTCTGAGAGTAATTTTAATGAAAAATGTAAATTTGCGAGAGAAATAGCGTTCATTAATTTAAGTACTTATCTAAACTAGTAGTTCTGTGAACAATCGACCCCGCGCAGTTATTTACCACAGCCTCCTCTAATACTGTTCATCAGAGTAAATTGTATCCTGTCCTGTTGTGTCGGCGAGATATCGATGTGTAAACAAACGATCGGCAGTTTGGATTGTTGTATCGACAAAGCTAATAATTTGTTGTAAACCTACTATCATCAAATGCTTACAGAGTTGAAAGCAGAGAAAAGTCGGGAGAAAAATACTATGCTACTTCGAGGTATTATGATTTATGATCAGCTTTGAGTTAGACTATTAATTTCATGCCTCATTGCATGCAATTAATAATCCAATCTACAGCTGATTTATAATTAATAATTGTTCTATAGTCTGATTTCTACTGTAATATTGGCATATGAAGGAGGCTCCTTTCCCTTTCATATTGTCCTCAAAAAGCAAAGTTTCCAAAAACCTTTTATATACGTCGACGCGCAATTTAAAAGGGAATATACCTGTAACATTTTATGAAAATCTATTGCCGCGTTTCGCCGTAAATGCGGAACATAAAAACAAACATATAAACATAAATATAAACGTAAAGAGAAATGCAGAACCGTCGACTTGGATCGTAGACTTGAAACCCTCACTTCGCTCGTCAATTAATAAAATGTATTAGTTCTTTAATCCTTTGTCAATTTAATTCATCAAATTCACAAAAAATTTGTAAATAGACAACAATTTGTAAACATACTAAGTTATTAGTGAATCACCGTAAAGGTGCACTGGAGATGCAGCGTTGTACCTTGAAACGCGTACAAAGCTCAATGTGAAAATTTGATAATTCATTAACATAGATTATTGATCAACAGCACAAGAAGAATAAAAACTTAAAAAGGAAAAGCGCTCTCCTTATATTTTAATAAAATTAGTATTTTTTATTACATTATCAATCTTCTAAATTACATTATTGATCTAATATGTCTAGTAATAAAAGTTACACTGTAATAACAACTTGAAAAATGTATAAGCTTTCATGTATAAACTTCAAAATATTTTTTATTATTTGTTTGTAAACTTTAAACTTTAATTTACTTCAATCTAATGTATACTGCATTATTAATTTTTGGTATTATAATTTACCTGTGCATTTTTGGAAATTTCTAGGTCCATCATCATCCAGCTGTTGAATCATCACGTAGGAAAAAAGCTGAGCTTGAAAAATTCATACGGGAAGACATGGCTAAGCAAAAGTACCGACTCAAAACCCCCTATGTGAGTTATTCACTACATTCATATTTCCCTTACAATTATTTTATGACGTAGTTTATATAAATTTGCAAATTCCCATAGAATTCATTGTCAGTTTATTTGTTACTGCTGGGCCAAGCCACAAGAGGTGTTTTTTTTTCTAGAATCCCTAACTGAAAGTTTCGAGATTCAATATCACTTCCCGATGGCTCTGTTTCCATCTAGAACTTTGGGTATGGAATGAAATTTGGTTTTGAATGAAAAGATGTGAAATTGTCTTATTACATCAGATTTCGAAATGTATGATAGTGAATAGAATCAATTTCTGAATTGCAGCCTTTAGGAAATGCAAGCAGCATTTGGACGAGCGAATACAAGGAGCAATTTTGCCGAAGTCGTCCCGCCTCTGCCCCTCCTCCTCCCAGCTGACGTCGATACTAAGGAGCTGACTTTGCAGCTCCACTAAACGGCCGATGAACTTAGCAGTCAATTGACAACATAGCTCTCCATCAATCCGGTAGAAGTGACCTTCTACTTCTGACCTCTTTGGGGACTGGACACAAAGGAGGATATTTATATAATTATATGAGACCGCTCTGATCGCAGATCGCTCTCTGTGTGTCCAAACCTTACCTTCTTAATGAACTCTCATAATTTTATAATATGATTAATCAGAATATCAGATAGTAGGTTGCGTGTGTACTGTGAAAAAGTTAATTTACGACCCCATCTTGTATGATATATTTCGATTAAACACATAAGAGGCAAGACAGAGGTACCATCTAGGCCTGGCCTAATACTAGATATACCAAGATATACTTTTGGGTGGAAATATCGGATTGGAATCCTCTCAATGAAGCCATCGTAACATCTTGGCGTTAAATCAATTCATACATAACTGTTGGTTGGTAATAACTTAACTTAACATAACTTTTAAATAAGTGTTAATTTTTATGCCTTCAAATCTTATGGAAGAAAAATATTTTTGTATTCTTTGATTGAATGCATTGTAACTTATCGATTATGAATCCAATGTGATGAGCAGTTTATGCATAACTATTGAATGATGTTCAAATATCAACTATAATGTGTAGGCTATGCGACAATTTGTGTTCAATGTTAAGATTCTTCTGGTGACAATAATATCGTACAAAGAGACCAAGTTTAGTACACCTAAAAACATTTGGTAACAGGCTTATATTCAAAAAGCGACAATAAAGTTGAATTTGATTTGTAGCTTTTATTTAAAAGTACATAATTTTGTGTACATTTTAAAAATTATTAATGCCTGATTCTATTATTTATCGTATGATGTGTTCATCGTGATGTTTATTTAATTCATGTGAACCCAAAAGTCATAGATCAAACAAACAACATAATCTCGTATTTGATAACATAATCACCTTATAAATCAAGCACGAATTACTTTAAAAAAAAATAAAAATAAATCGAATTTACCTAAGCCGTTGCCGTTTCTATTCATTTTTCTATTAAATTCTCCAAAGTTGTTTGTAATGATTTACCAAATATTTTTCATTATGAGCAGCCTATCAAATAATTATTGTTCACTTTCGTTGTGTACACCAAAAGAAATATGCACAGAACTTTGTAGTCAGACAAAACGCTGGTTTTTGCACGAATACATGAATAGATCATGAAACTGATTAATCGATTTCGAACGACCAAAGCAACTTAGCAAACATTTAGTGGTGTAGGCCTATGCGTTAGTTCTCCAATCACATAATTTTGATTCAGATGCATATACTTCTTGTTCATCACATCTAAAATATTATTAAGAAGTATGATGTTCTAATGCAGTCGAAGGATTGTGAATATATTCAACTATTCAAGTCAATTTTTAAACTCGTTGCTGTAAATAATTAATTTGTTCAAGTTTTAAGGTCATTACAAAGTACACTTTCGAATTATACGTATTTAAAGTGTATTATAGGATTAATATGTTAGTTACACCACCTTCTAGTTACTACTAGATTATTTTCTTGTAATATAGAAAATCAAAGATATTTATTTATTCATGAGAAATTGTATGAAAATAATGTTGAAGTAAAGAATATTAAAAATGTAGACAATCCAGTTTTATTTTCAATATAAATTGTTCTGAAACTCAATGAAAAATATTTTTTGTTCAATATTCTAAGAAATTGTAAGACATTTATTTGAATATAACTCGTCCTGAACCCGCTGTGGTTGCCTCGCGTCTAGCACACTGGTGCAACGCTGGTGCAAGTCGTAAAAGCCGACTTTCCATATAAAATGAGTTGACTACTGTTTTTCATAGATTCTACCCCATCAGAGATATAATAAACATAGCCTTTACATTATAATTATTATGGACTAGCAAGTAACCCGTGCTCCGCAAGGGTTTGTTTAAAGCACAAATAGATTGAATTTAGACAAACTAAAAACTTGACGTATTGAAATATTGAAGAACTGAAAATAGGCCTATAACTATCCTCAGTAAATGATGAATCTATATTCAAAATTACTAGTTAATCAGTTCAGTAGTTCAGACGTGATGATGCGTCATTCGTGTATTTCCTATCCCTTACATGTATAAGCCAATTTTTTCTTTATTATATTTTTATAATTATTATGTTCAATACTATTTGAATTACGTTTTATCAGCAAAGTGTAGTAGTGATTTCATTTTGATGAGCAATGAAGGGAGAAAATATTCATCTCGTAAATAAGATTGCTGTATTACTAAAAAATAATTGAAACTTGAAAATAGAGGTAATAATAATAAATTCGAGATCTCGTGTTTATTGCAATGACTACAAATACAGCAATCTGACAATAAACATAAAACAAGCGAAATAATGCTCTATGAAGGATTATACAGAAATATAAGGCGCTATTTTCTCACAACTGTATGTTTCATTAGTTTACTATCTTATTTGTTCTCAAACATTCAATAATTATAATAATGAATCATCACAATTCGTGATGTTCTTTTATTTTTAAGTAATCGTAGCATAACAAGAAGCAATGTTGAACTTCGTTATATTGTTGTGATCCAAATGTCGAATCAACCTCTCAAACATTCAATAAATGTTTTCAATCTATATGAGATGAAGTAATGTGATACGGTTTTAGATGGTAACTTCAAAACACTTGAGTTATTTCATTTGTTTTAATAGAGTGACTGAAATATGAATGGATTAAATAATATATATGAATAAACATCCAACTTCATTAATTTTAGTTTGAAGATCGTCAATAAAGTATGATATAAAGACTCCTATATATATAATGAACAGCTCGGCCTACTTTCAGTAATCTAGATACCTACTAGTTGGTTGCTTTACTCTGTGAATCTGGGTAGTGAAATAAGCCAAATAGTCTTGATACTGAAAGAAAAATATGGCAAATTTATTACTTAATTATTATATAGACTACTGTTTGATTTTAAGCACTTTACTTCTCTACTAATTTACATTAGCTTATTCGATTACATTAGTAATTTTTTCTGTGATTGAGTGTTGATGTTTCAAATGTTTTTATTTTCAATGTTCTTATTTTTATTATTTGATCCATTGTAATCTGTTAATTTTTAATAAATTTATATTTACCAAATCCTCTGAATTTTGTTGTGTTTCAGAATATCAATTTTTGAAGAAAATCGGTTACTATATTTATTTTAGGTTAAACTTTTTATATTATCTTTTAATTCAACTCATATAGGTTCTTACAATTATTGTAACATTAATTGTACCTATACCAACTCAATACAATGTAGGTATTCAACATGGATTCAACTGGTTAATTATATCTTGTATGCAAGTGTCTATATGAGCGTAAATAAATAAACTCTTCTAGGTATCCCCATGAGAGACAATGCATCTTGTTAACGAGCTATTTGCCAATTTTATTTGGAAACGACCAGTGGAATTCCACCAGAGATGCAGAATACATCAAGAGGCATAATAGTTCATTATAGATTATTCATCATAGTTCAGAGGTCTCGTCATCATACCACCTCTAGTCATCATAGCCTTGATAACCAGAATATTAGGCAACCATCAATATTTAGCGAATTGGAATTGCTATAGTAAAAGTGTAAGGCCCCAAGTAAATTATGATTGAATTTTGTCAGCTCCTTAGCCGGATCCATCGTCTCTTATAGAGAATAGATGCTATAGCTGTATTCTAAAGTCAAGCGCGAAATAAATTCACTCACATATAGTTGTGTCTATGTATATGTTTCCCTCGTAGAATAATAATGGTCATTTCTAATAAATTCATGCAGATTAGTAGAAAAATCGCGGGATTTAAGTGATGTTACAAGCTTATTCGAATAGGTATTAGAAATTACCAGAATAATTCTACTAAGGGGGACATCAAATGTTAAACTCTGTGTTCCATAGAATACACAGGAGGATGTGTTCCATAGAGCACATTAGGAGATACGGTAGTAATTGACAAAGGACATGGACAAAGGACAGCTTGTTCCAGTGAAGAAACAACCAAACTTCAACACAGAGAAATGTGCCCTTTGCATGAATCGGCCCTTGAATACATCAAAGGTGTATTGGCCAGTGCATCCTGGAATGATGTTTTTCTTTCTTCAGGAGATACTGGATTTGCAGCTTTTTTACTTTTTCCATGAAAAATACAATTTTTTCTTTCCTGAAATTGTCAAGCCTCAGGCGCTGAAGAGGAGACCCAGACATCTGGATGGCCACATGGAGTGTAGGTATCCTGATGATCTGGCCAGACTCAAGGGATTGTGCTCACCCTCAAGAACAGATTTGGGGATGGTGATCCCAACAGCTCTGCTAGGTAGGCCTATAGACATTTCATACAATTCTACAAGAGGAGGATCGAGCTGGCTAAGAGGTTGGCAACCGAGCAATGGATCGAGGATGCACCCAATCAATACAAAGCTGCCTGGGATGTGATCAATACAAACAGATCCATGCCAAAGAAAAGGACTGACTTTGCAAGCCCGGATGATTTCAATGGTTCCTTTGTGAGTTCAGTTCAGCGTATGGTGGGGTGCCCTGTCTGCCCGTTGCTGCCATTAATCCAATTTATAGTTATGTTGGAAGAAAGAATCCAGCCAGGTGAGGCGCATCTCTCCTTCTTTTGCCTCACCTCATCAGCTGCCTTGAAGAAAATAGTTCACTCCTTCACACTCTCTAGAAGCCCAGATGTTTTTGGCATGTCTGTGAGTATGCTTTGGTTGTGGATGCCTTTGCAGTTCTCTCTGCATCTGTCAAGGAGTGCTTGAGGTGAAAGCCTTTGCTCCAAACGCACACGTCGATTCGAAAGACTCTTCTAAAACAGTCTTTCCGTGTCGCAGGCGTACGGTGTCGCTGGATGAGATAGTCGCT
Organism: Nilaparvata lugens; assembly: GCF_014356525.2. Classification (NCBI taxonomy): domain Eukaryota; kingdom Metazoa; phylum Arthropoda; class Insecta; order Hemiptera; family Delphacidae; genus Nilaparvata; species Nilaparvata lugens. The sequence continues at coordinate 45,128,709 of NC_052508.1, forward strand.
GTCCACTCCTGTCAGGTCTAAGATGGCGCGTACCCGGGGTCCACGTTATGATGGCAGTGTTTGATTAGCAATGGTATTGCTATCCTTGTCTATCATTCAACAAAGCTGATATCTCTTTCTCGCTTTGCTTTGCGAGATCTTTGCCAGGTCGTCTTTTAACAATGTAGAATTTATAATAAATTAACAAAATATTTTAGCATGATTATAAAAAATCATTATGAAATTAATGAAAATATTATTTCTTGCTTAATAACAAATCTAATTGATTATTTTAAACGAGAATGAACCGTTAATATTACATCAATAAACCTTTATCAGCTACCATCTATAGAAGGCTTTGACAAGACAAAGGAGTGGCAACGTCTTTCTCCTATAGGTCCACGTTATAATGGCAGTGGAGAAAGATAGCAGAACAACGTTGCCGATCCTCTGTCTTGTCAATGCCTTCTATAGACGGTAGCTGATACAGGTTTATTGATGTAATATGAAATGTTCATTCTCATTTAAAATAATAAATTATAATTTATTTAGCAGGACATTATATTTTTCAATAATTTCAATGATTGGGATGAAATATTTTGTTGATTAATTATTAATTCTACATTGTTGAGAGACGATCTGGCAACAGAGCAAAGCGAGAAAGAGATAGCGCTATCTGCTTTGTTGGATGATAGACAAGGATAGCAATACCTTATACCATACCTTACTATAGTGAGTGAGGTCCATGTTATAATGGCAGTGTTTGATTAGCAATGGTATCGTTATCCTTGTCTTTCATTCCACAAAGCGGATAGTGCTATCTCTTTATCGCTTTGCTCTGTTGCCAGATCGTCTTTTAAAAATGTAGAATTAATAATTAATTAACAAAATATATCATCTTAATTATGTAGATTCACTATGAAATTTTTAAAAAATATAATATTTATTGCTTAATAAAACATAATTCATTTTTTTAAACAAGAATGAACAGTTAATATTACATCAATAAACCTGTATGAGCTACCGTCTATAGAAGGCATTGACAAAACAGAGGTTTGGCAACGTTTTTCTCCTATCTTTCTCCACTGCCAATATAACGTGGACCTCACTATTATCTTTCTACACTGCCATTATAACGTGGACCTCACTATAGACAAATTGAAATCTTGCATACTTGTGGCACTCCTAAAAAGACCACTCTCTGATTGAGTTCAGTACATCTATGCACCTGATAAACAAGATAAACCAAAGACCTTAAAGATGCATAGACTCACATGCAGCGCTAGTGTCTTACTTGGAATTGAACATGTGGAAATCGGCCATTGAGGGGTCAACCTGGAAGATTATTACAAGCCCATAAGTGTTGATTTGTTTGTGGATGGTGAATTAATCAATGATAAATATTCAATTATTAGAAATTTCCATAATTCTAGTTACATAGAAACGATGGAAACATAGCTGGTTAGATTACCAGCAATGACAAAGTTTTGTTCAGCTATGAATTGTAGAGCTGTCAAGTGTCAACATTTCGTATCACATGTAACTACAAAACAAATACATTTAGCAATACGTTTAATAATACTTGAGACTGATTTTAATAATTGCTCACTTGTTATTCATTTATGATAGTTTGAAACTTTGCAACCACTCATATTTAATTTTTGCAAGTTTTGTTCAAATAAATTGATTGTAATAAGGCTTCTAATAAGTTCTTACCTAGGCCTGGTAGCCTAGGTGAGTTTACTAACACAAGTTAGTAAAAATTTATTTTTATACATGTCTGATTATTAGAGATTTTTATTCTAGTTCTATCCTTTGTATACCAGTAGCAGTACTGTTAATAAAAGAATATGCTAAATTACTAAAATGGCCTAAATATTTTGGTAGCCTACTTGTTTTGTAAACAAGAATTAATACAAAAAAGTCTGGGTGAGGAACTAATATTTCTATTAGGCTAACTGATTTAGACTATTCAAAGAATCTGAAATGTGATTTATTAGGAATATAATAAATAAACCTTGGAATATAATAAAATAGACCTTGGTGCCTGTTTTGTGCTTGAAATATCTTGAAAACTTTTACATGATTTGAAGTCTGCCAAATCATCATTCATGCTTAACTCCACTACTAGAGCTCATATTACATATCTGAATTTGCCATTTTGTAAATCTTGATATGAGGAGTACGAATAAAGTAATCTCATTTTGAGAAAAATGAGATATCAGGTTTATTCATACTAGCCTACTGCATTTGTATTTCTTAAATACTGTTACTTCATACTATCATCCTGTATATTTATTGACTATAATAATGTCAAGCTATCCATTGATCAATAAGTTAATCTAGTTGAACAAGGATTGTATCGTTAAAATAACAATAAAGCAATAATTTTAAAATTACATATTTTTTGAAATTGTTCAAATTATCACTTTGATTACTCTACCACATATATACATAGTTAATTGAATGTTGTAGACTACTCTAATGTATAAAGTAAAATACCTATTAATTTATTTTGGCTGTAAATTTAACTATAGCACTAGCGTTTCAGCTCATGATTTGGTATTTGTATAAAAATGTAGAGCTTTAATGCCATGAGCTTATGAAATAATAGTTTAAAGTTTGCCAGAAACTTATGAATTCTACTACTATACAAATATCAGTTTGATTTATTTATGATTACAGAAATAATGTACTAATTGATTCATTTATTTATTGGAATTATAATTTTATTCAAATTCATAAAGTTAAAGAAGTATAGATGAAAAATACAATACTAAAATATGGCACAGAACACTATTATCATCAATGATCAAAAAAATTGCATTTTTATAAAAATTCAAAGCACAAAACTTTTAAGTTTTGATGAATTTGTTATTAGATGAATAAGGCTATTTATAATAACCTCGTTTTAAAACACTGCTTGTATGTCATGGAAACCAGAAAAATTAAATATATAGCAGTTAACTTACATTAAATTTGAGTAAAGGCAAAATGTTAATTAACTTACCATACACTTATGTCAGTGAATTATTAAAACTGTATTATATCTACGGGACTATCATTTATGAGGACTTGAAGAATCGATTATTGGTAACTTCAAAATTGCTTCAAATCATACAAATGATATTCCCTTAGTTAAACAGCCAAATATTAAACTGTATTGCAGCGCCAAAACAGCATTTTCTCCCCTATGAATTTTGAATTTCTCGCGCTAAAACACCTCAATGGCAGCCTTCAATTTCAAGTAAGAGCTGGCATTGGGAAGGCATAGGCATTGTGGGTCTATACCTCTTCAACGTTTTTGAGACAAACCACTCTCTGTCTCAGACAGCACCGTATCGCGCATGCGTTAGCAACGGGTTTTTCCCGTTCCATTCAGTCAAATCTTTGAATGTAACGTTCCTTGTGATGATGGTTACCGAGCACTGTAACTGGAGCCAATCGTCATTCTATGTGATGAAGATATTATTATCCAATGATGATTTATCATTAACTTCAATATAATAATCAATATATTATCATTTTATTTAATAAAAGGAAGAGTACTTTTGAAAAATATAACTAATAAAATATAACAGTTGTTATTTAACTGATGTTAAAAAACACTATAACTAAGTCAGCATATTGTCATTTCAAAACAAAAACCGAACCATCAACCTCCACTTACATTTTAAACATCAATAAACATAACAATTTGAAAAACCTCTAATCCCTTCCAGCATATTGCAATTTCAAAGCAAAAACCTAACCTATCTTTCCACCTTTGAAATATCAAAAAGCATAATTCTACCCGGACCCTCGCCCTTTCTAGCATATTGCAATTTTAAAGCAGAAACCTAACCTAACCTTATGGAACATTATTAAATATAATCCAAAAAAACCTAACCACTAACCCCTAACCCCTTCACATTTAATAATTTGGATTTCAAAGCAAAATCCTAACCCCCTAACCTATCCTTTCACATTTGAAACATCAAAAAACATAACTCCAACTGCACCCTAGCCCCTTCTAGCATATTGCAATTTCAAAGCAAAAACCTAACCTATCCTAATAACACATTATTAAATATAACCTAGATAAAACCTAACCTCTAACCCTTTCACATTTAATACTTCAGATTTATTCGTCATCTTTAGAACAAAACATAAACATATGGTTCATTCCATGAACATGTTCACAAATATGTGGTTCATTTCATGAACATGGTTCATTTCGAACATGTGGTTTGAAGCAAAATCCTAACCCCCTAACCTATCCTTTTACCTTTGAAACATCAAGAAAGATAACTCTACCTAGACCCTAGCCCCTTCTAGCATATTGCAATTTTAAAGCAAAAACCTAACCTATCCTAATAAAACATTATTAAATATAACCTAAATAAAAACGAACCCCCAACTCTTTCACATTTGATGAACGATGGACAAGGATAGCAACACCATTGCAAATCGTACACTACCATTATAACGTGGACCTCACTATAGATACTCAAAGAATACTTTTAAATAACTATGTTATAACTGTGACTGTTGCTGGCCGTTACTCTGTTTCTGAGACAAAGAGAAGCTGCTTTTTTGAGATAAACGATGGACAAGGCAATGATAGAGCAGCTTCTCTTTGTCTCAGAAACAGAGTAACGGCCAGCAACAGTCACAGTTATAACATAGTTATTTAAAAGTATTCTTTGAGTATCTATAGTGAGGTCCACGTTATAATGGTAGTATACGATTTGCAATGGTGTTGCCCTCCTTGTCTGTCGTTCAACAAATGTGAAAGAGTTAGGGGTTAGGTTTTATTCAGGTTATATATAATAATGTTTTATTAGGATAGGTTAGGGTTTTGCTTTAAAATTGCAATATGCTAGAAGGGGCTAGGGTCTAGGTAGAGTTATGTTTTTTGATGTTTCAAAGATAAAAGGATAGGTTAAGGGGTTAGGATTTTGCTTTGAACCACATGTTTGTGAACATGTTCATGAAATGAACCACATGTTTATGTTTTGTTCTAAAGATGACGAATAAATCTAAAGTATTAAATGTGAAAGGGTTGGAGGTTAGGTTTTATTTGGGTTATATTTAATAATGTGTTATTAGTATAGGTTAGGTTTTTGCTTTGAAATTGCAATATGCTAGAAGGGGCTAGCAGGTAGAGTTATGTTTTTTGATGTTTCAAATGTGAAAGGATAGGTTAGTGGGTCAGGATTTTGCTTTGAAAACTAAATTAATAAATGTGAAGGGGTTAGTGGTTAGGTGTTTTGGATTATATTTAATAATGTTCCATAAGGTTAGGTTAGGTTTTTGCTTTTAAATTGCAATATGCTAGAAAGGGGTAGGGTCCAGGTAGAATTATTATGCTTTTTGATATTTCAAAGGTGGAAAGATAGGTTAGGATTTTGCTTTGAAATCACAATATGCTAGAAGGGATTAGAGGTTTTTACAAATAGTTATGTTTATTGATGTTTTAAATGTAAAAGGGGTGGTTGGGGTTCGGTTTTTGTTTTGAAATGACAATATGCTGACTTAGTTATAGTGTTTTTTTAACATCAGTTAAATAACAACTGTTATATTTTATTAATTATATTTTTCAAAAGTACTCTTTCTTTCATTAAATAGAATGATAATATATTGATTATTATATTGAATCTAATGATAAATCATTATTGGATAATAATATCTTCATCAAATAGAATGACTATTGGTTCCAGTTACAGTGCTCGGTAACCATCATCACAAAGAGCGTTACATTCAAAGAGCTGACTGAATGGAACGGGAAAAACCCGTTGCTAACGCATGCGTGATACGGTGCTGTATGAGACAGAGAGTGGTTTGTAATGATAGACCTTAGACCATTTATAGAATAGACACGCTGGGAAGCTTAGCCTCTGAAGCCAACATCTAACTGCCAAATCCGCCCAACTTGACGTCATAACCAAGCTAACAACAATGCATTGAATAAGAACAATGTAAGTTAAACACCACAGACACCTACACAACAAACTTTTGTGACGTCAAGGTGGGCGGATTTGGCAGTTAGATGTTGGCTTCATCGACTTTCAGTATGAATATACAATGGGCCGTGTCTAATCTATAACTGGTCTAAGTGATAGACTAACTTTTTTCTTTTTTTGGTAACTTTTTTACGGTAGCCGTAGCTCCAGTTCGCGTTCCGGTAAACATTTGCACATGCGCAGCTAACGCTATTTACATGTGCATTGTTATGTGGTGTTGGTGGTTTTTGGTCACGATTTCTAAGTAACCTATCATTTCATGTTTCAATAATTAAGTTTACATCCTTCCAGGATTTGAAAAAATGTAGTAGTCAAAAAGAAAAAAAAGTTAGAGGATGAGATTGTATATTATTAATAATTGAAGTACAATAATGTACTCATGAAGGTGTAATGAAAAGTAAGTCCAAGTGACACCGACCAGAAAAAAGTAAGTTTAAGGAAAAAGCTATGCAAAGAGCCTTTAAACAAAACATTATCAGGCTGATTGGCCCTGACTTTAAGATTCTTGGCATTAGGCGATTCATTTATTGGTTTCCAATATCTATTCTGAATCTCAAAAAAAAAATTCTACAATAATTCCAGAAGTTTTGATGACCTAATCAAAGCACTTAACACTGTCCTACAAAATTGACAGTCTTCTTTAACGAAATTAACCATGAATTGAATCAAATACTGAATTTCTGCCCATTTTAAACTAACTCTGCTCATACACATGACAAAACAAGATTCTCCAAAAGATTAGCTTCAAGATTTAACTTTAAGGAATACTAGGTTTAAGTTTGAATAAATCTCTCTATGGATAGCCTAGCTATCTAGACATATTATTATTATTATAATATCATTGAAGATTACAATTTTTATTACCAACTCTGATTGATACCATAAACACAAGATGATTTGATAGCCACAGTAAGATAATAATATGAGAGCTAAACTTTTTTGTCGAAACCCTGTAGAGAAACTATTTTCACTTAAATTATGCAGTTCTAAATTTGTTAATCATGATACATATATTATTATATACTCCATGCATGTTTCTATTTTAATATTCGACAATCAACATATCCTACAAAATTACAAAAATCCCACAATTTACAATTAGTTATTGGATCACAATTTGATTTGTCATTCATTAACCTAATTCATTGGAATTAGGTTATGACACCTTCAATGTTTACGTTTTGCTCCACCCTTATGGCAAAATCGCGTCCACACGTACATTCAATGCTCGCCTAAGGCGCCTTTGAGCACGCCAAAATACCGAAAGGGTTCTGGTTCGCCCACATGCCTCAGCCACAGAATAGATACAGAATGGAAACTTGTAATCAAACGCCTATCTAACCAATGCTTTTTACATGACCCCAAAACTAAACACGTCACGTGACCTTGGGAAGTTCCAATCCTGGTCTTCTGATTGGCTCGTGGCAGTGAACGAGATCAATTGATCCGGATCATTAAAGTGATCCGTACCTACCATCAATACTATTACCACAGAATAAGTACAGAATGGAAACTTGTAATAGATCGCCTATCTAACCAATGCTTTTTACATGACCCCAATACTAAATACGTCACGTGACCTTGGGAAGTTCCAATCCTGGTCTTCTGATTGGCTCGTAGCAGTGTACGAGATCAATTGATCCGGATCATTAAAGTGATCTGAACCTACCACACAGAGAAGAGGACAGAGAACTCATCTAATGTTTCGCTAAATGGGTGACCAGCAGTGATGAGTGGGTGTGGAGGGGGGTAAAGTGGGTGACTAACAGTTAGTTCTTCAACTCGCTACGAGAGATCAGTACCATCGACAGGCCTTCTCGCATTCCAACTCATCAGCAGTGAGTTGTTTTCCTACATCTGGAACGCTTTCCACTTCCCAAAATTTTCGAACTAACTTATCCAACGGTGATGTTAGACAAGTCATCAAACACGTTGAATTTTCTGAAGATTGAGTTAAAATAGGGGCTCTACCCATCAAAATATAACCGAAAACACTTTCCAAGGCCATCAAATAATTCGAATCAATTTCCACACGACCATTTCGGAAAATATGGGGCACTAATTCAGCTCCTATAATAGCGTCAATTTCGCTGGGAATGTGATAACTTTCATCAGCAAGTCGAAGACCAAACAAATTTGATAATTTAGAATTATCAATTTTACTAGTGGGAAGCTGTTCCATGATTTTTTCGACAACTAATGGTTCAATGGAAAATTTAACACTAGAATCGAGTCGAGATTGAAGCGTGACAAAAGTACGACCAAAAACTGATTGCGAATTTCCGCCAAAACCATTCACAATTAATTGGAAAGGAGAAATCGATAGTTGCAATTTACGACAAAGTTTACGAGTAATGAAATGACTTTGACTAGCTGAATCAACTAAAACTCTTATTTTGTGCAATCTACCTCTCTTATCAGGTACCTCGACTTGAGCAGTTGATAGTAGAACACTATACGGTGCCGACTTCGAATCGATAGAACAACAGGTAATAGTATTATTTTCTACCTTTTTCGCATCCGAATTTGATGACGAATTTGAAGCATTTCCGAAATGTAAAAGCGAATTATGCTTCTGACTACATTCCTCGCAGTTGGAAGAAGTACAATCTTTACTACGATGGGCTGGCGAGAAACATTTCAAACAGCAACCCTTCTCCTTAACAAAACGAAAACGGTCCCAAGGTGATAACTGACGAAAAAGACGACAATTGATCAATTTATGATTTGTCATCGAACATTTCAGACATTCTGATATTTTTACCGGTGATTTGGTCACTTGCGAATTCGATTGAACAACCAACACTTTGGATTTTGGTATTGGTTTCACTACTGGCTTGCATTGTTTAGACGATTCGTCATGCGGTAACGATTTAATCTGCCTTTCGATGAATGAAACAAAATCAGTATATGTGGGATCATCCTTAGTATGAACTGAAGCTTCAAATGCCTTTCGAGAAACAGGATCTAAAATTTTCAACGCTTGGAACAGAAATATTGCATCAGATACATCTTCACCTCGTAGGCGTTTTAAAGCAGTAATTGAACCACAGAACTGATCGACTATAGAAACTAAACCTGCACGAGACTCAGATTTTAGACAATTGAATTCGAAAATTTGTTTCAAGTACACATTTGAGAGTGAGCGGGGGTCATTGAACCGCTTAATTAATGCATCCCAAATAATTTCATAATTATTAGCAATAGGTGGTAGATGACGTGAAATATTAGCCGCTTCTCCAGATAGTTTGGACACCAGATATTGGACCTTTTGTTGATTTGGAATCGATTTGTTGTCATGAATCATGCATTTAAACATTTCGTAGAATACCGCCCATTTTGATTGATCTCTGTCGAACACAGGAATTTCAATTTTCGGTCCTTATTGGAATTTACGAATCCTTTTTGGAAGATACAGGTTGAGCCGGGGTAGAAACACTAGGTACAACCTGACTGCGTTTTTTCAATTCACTAGCAATTGCTTCCATATGTTCGAACATTTCCATATGTGAACTACTAAATTTGGGTACAAATTCCGGGTCTTTTTCCATTTCAAGCTCCTGTATTTCCATTTCAACAGCTTCATAATCCTGAACAGTTTTAAGAGTGGAACTATAGAGAATTAGAAATTGTTTAGCACTAGCTTCTTCTTTTAAAGCCTTTTTCGACAATTCGAAAGTACGTTGAATACGATAGAAATATTGCTCAAGTTTAGCTCGTTTGAGCTTTAACTTCTTTTCACTCATGATTGGATATTGGAAAGGTCTTAATGATTTTCATTTACTAATTTTCGAATAAAATTACGAATGCAACAATGAACGATTTTCATTGATGATTCAAGCAAGCAAAATGATAATGTTAGTACAAATTGAACAGAGAAAGCTCAATAGACGAAGCAAGCTAAGCGATAACGTTATCAGCATTGCAAAGTAACGGTTCCGATCGGACAATAGAGATAAGCATTTTATTTCAATGACTTATATAATAAAATCAAAAATAAAACTTTACAAACAATGTTGGTGGGTTGAACGATTGTAGGTTGAAGTAAGGAAATAAATTGCTACATGGCATTACATTGACAATTCAAACTTTATTAGGTTGTCAAAACATTATTTTGTTAATATACTGAATCTAATTCAACTAGTTATCTAAACAAAAATGATATCATCATGAAGGAAGCAATAACTCCACAAGAACGATTGGCTCTAACTTTGAGATTCTTGGCATTAGGTGATTCATTTGTTGGTTCCCAATATCTATTCTGAATCTCAAAAAAAGAAAATTTCTACAATAATTCCAGAAGTTTTGATGACCTAATCAAAGCACTTAACACTGTCTCACAAAATTGACAGTCTTCTTTAAGGAAATTAGCAATAAATTTAATCAAATACTGAATTGCTGCCCATTTTGAACTAACTCTGCTCATACACATGACAAAACAAGATTCTCCAAAAGATTAGCTTCAAGATTTACCTTTAAGGGGATACACTAGTTCAAAGTTTGAATAAATCTCTCTATAGATAGCCTAGCTATCTAAAACGTATATCATATTGAAGATTACAATTTTAATTAACAACTCTGATTGATAACATGAAACAAACACAAGATGATTTGATAGCCACAGTAAAATAAAAATTTGAGCTATACTTTCTTGTAGGAACCCTGTAGAGAAGCTTTTTTCACTTAAATTATGCAGTTCTAAATTTGTTAATCATGATACAAATTATATACTCCATGCATGTTTCTATTTAAATATTTGACAATCCACATATCCTACAAAATTACAAAAATCCTACAATTTACAATTAGTTATCGGATCACAATTTGATTTGTCATTCAATCAACCTAATTCATTGGAATTAGGTTATGACGCCTTCAATGTTTACGTTTTGCCTGACCCGTATTGCAAAATCGCGTCCACACGTACATTCAATGCTCGCCCGAGGCGCCTTTGAGCACGCCAAAATACCGACAGGGTTCCGGTTCGCCCACATGCCTCAGCGAACAGTGTCCAGACGTGCGAATGCAAGCCCATACACGTATGCTCACCCGAGGCAAACGTACGTGTGTACACCGTTTTATGCTTATACTCATTCAGTTTGACTGTACGTCAACTTATGATTTTTTGGGGATGCGATATTTTGATCTTCAAAAACACATGTTGGAGTTGGAAAATTATCATTACTTTATCAGCGCAGATTTCAAGGTTATGATATGAAATAACCATACAATATTATGTAATACTGCATTGATCTGTGATCAGATAGCCTACTTATTTATTATTCTAAATTTCAAAATAGTTCGATCAACAGTGCTTCCGACTCGTCTGTTATTTATTGTTTATCTTTTCTGTCGTAATTTAGCTACAGTAGCCTACCGTATTGTGAAAGTGTGGAGAGACTGTTAACATTGAACTTTTTGATATCAAACTCACCTACCGGTGTATAAATAATCCTTATTTTTTAAACTATTTTGTTTATATCTCTAATAGAATGATTAGACAGTTTCGTGCGCTTATATTGGGTGCTCCAGGATCTGGAAAAGGTACGATATCATCTAGAATTATTAGAAAGTTTGATATGAAGCACATAGCTAGCGGCGATATTTTGAGAAACAATATTCTCAACAAAACTGAATTAGGTAATACTGCTAAAACTTACATGGATAAAGGACAGCTTGTGCCAAACGATATTATGGTTAATTTGATTACTGACGAGCTAAATCAAAACTCCAAGTCAACTGGTTATTAGACGGGTTTCCTAGGACTAGGACGCAGGCAGAAATCCTTAGTAAAAAAGTGCAGGTGGATGTTGCATTAAATCTTGTGGTTCCATTTGATGTTATAATTGCAAGAATTCAACAAAGATGGATACATGCTCCTAGCGGCCGTGTGTACAACACAGATTTCAACGCACCCAAAGTCCCCGGCCATGACGACATCACCGGGGAGAAGTTGGTTCAGAGGGATGACGACAAGCCTGAGGCCGTCTCCAAGAGGTTAGAAATTTATTCTCAAACTGTCAAGCCGGTTCTTGATTTTTACAAAGACGCTGGCATCCTGGAAGAATTTCATGGTAAGACGTCTGATGAGATGTGGCCCCTTATATTCAAATTTCTCTCTTCTCGAACGCCTTGTAAAGCTGATTTAAATGATGCAAAGTAGGAACAAATCCAAATTTGAGCAGGTAAATTTGTTATTTCTTTTGTCTAGATTAAAAAATTATTATATCTAGCTACTTTCATCATAATTGTTATTCTAGTCAATCTCATATTGCTTAGTACAAAATTCATAGGCTATAAATTCTATTGTTCAATCACATCTTTTGCTCTAGAAAATAAGAATAATATGTGTTTGCTGGGGTCAGGCTCTGTTATCAGTGTGTTGTAGCAGTTACACAGGACTTGGCTGTTCATGGACTAAAATTTTCTTCTATTAAATTTGGTTATGCCATGGAACACTAAAAAAAACTGTACATTCCCCCAAAATTTTTGATCAACTACTAGCCTACGGTACTCATTAAACTTTTAAATTTTAATAAAAAATTAAACTTGTATTATACCATTGCTTTGATCTAAATCCGGCTCCACATGTAACAGAAAATCTGGATGCGCTCCTAAAGAAGGCCCAGTCCCAAGGGGAAAATTAACGTGATGGATGTGAAAATCTTCAGTTTTATTCATTCAGATTTTTCTTGAGATAGACCTTCAGATGTTTTAAGCTGGCAAAATCAACACCAACATTTTTCATCACACCACGCAAATGAAAAAATTTAAGGTTCTTTCACTTAAAAACTTTATTTAGTTTAAACTCAAATGCTCAAACACTAATTTGTTTTGATAAATTGTATATTTTTCCTATATGATAGATTTATTTACAAAAAATGTGATACAGTAACAAAAATAAATTGTAATTTAGAACGTGAATAATATTGTATCAGATAAAATTGTGTATCATAGTTTTAGAAAAATGTATGATCTATTTTTATAAAATAGAGTAGCCTATTGTTCAGTATTTATTGTAACTATGAAAAAAGTATATTTTGTTATAACTGAGGTAACTTAATTTAGGGTACTTATTCTTCAAAAATGAACATTTTTTTCTAATAGAGCAGGTCTAGGCCTAGCTATTCCAGTCTGAAAGCCCTTAACACTATTGAAATGTATAATCGCATTCTAAAATCCAATTGATCATCTTTTATCAATATCCATTTTTTAATTCTTTTCACAAATAAAAAGTAGTAAATAAAGAGGGAATCATGAGATTATGATAATTATTATATTGCTACCTACATAATAATAGTATGATCAATAATTGGATAAAAACACACATATGTTGTCAAATTCTACACAGTTTTATGGTACGGTTCTACAATATTGACAATGACTCAGTCGAATTTTTATAAATTATGATCAATTGAACAAAATTCTAAGGTTACTTTTAGCAGTAGCAGTAGGCTACTTTTGCTATCAATAATAAATACATCACCCTAAAGATATTAAGCACTACGAATTTTGTATATTGACAAGAGAGAAAAAACTAGTAGGATAATCTCAAAGGTAGAAAATCGAATGCTAAATCTTATGGAGTTATTTTATCTTTTGTTAATATTTACAAGTTTGTTAAGTTTTACTTTTATTTCAGAATGTAATTCTGATATCTTCATGATTGTGATGAGAGGACTTTTGTTAGTTGAAAAACACACTGAAGATCTGTTTTGAAAACACATACTAGGTAATTCACCAATTTTCTGTTGTAAAACATTTAGTTAATATTGTTGTTTACTGAGTTTGAAATGTTAGGAGCTGTATAAAATGTAGACATGTATAGATCAATGTATTTATCAATAGTAAACTTAGATAAACTTCTCATAACACATTCTTGAATTAATTGTATACGGTAATTCATGACAATTATTAATTTCATTTGGATATGATGTTTTCCAATTTGCTACTTGATGAAAACTTTACTTCTAGGCTTATTGAAATTAATCTCGTTCCGGTACAAGGAATTCTAAGGAAGTTTAATTGTCAAATTGCTCAACAGGTATCAGTATTCCACATTAAGATAATGCAATTATTATAGTTCAAAATCATTATCGTCTAGTAGCAGAAAATTGATCGGTTATGGGGACATAATCCATTAAGCAAAAGGCTTATTAGGGTAATTTCTTTTTCATCTCTCAATCTTCTTGAACTGATATTTTGATTATTTTTATACAGCTAGACTTTTCATTGGTAATCCATGTCAAATTTCAAAGTAATTAGAAATACATGTTATTTTTCACTGATAAAGAAACTGGGCGGCTGATTTCCCAATAATGAGGAAGTATACTGAACTTTGAACTTGAGAATCATTTCAACATTGATAAAATTACTGGCTGAGAATAATATCAACTCTAATAAAATTACTGTATTTAGACCTGTTTTTAGGTATTGATGTGCAGTGTATAAATAATTATTTTAATTTATATGACGCACAATCCTATCTCTACCAAGTACAGATTTCACTACCGTACCTGTTACTATCTATAAAAAGTTACAATTGATTGAGGGCCTAGTATAAATCTCACATTGTCTTGTGAGATTTAGTATTACAGTATGGGAAGATCAAACATAAAATTTAAAGGTAGTGTAATGTAGCCGATTTCATGCCAATAAAAACTCATATCACTTGATAGCATGGGAGTGTTGAATGTTATCATTTTGAATAATATTTCATAGTAGCCATTGAACAATAATACGACCAATATCTAGAAACTTCCCAATAATTGAAAATGAGAACTTTTTTCTATAATAAATAATTTATAGTTCCTAAACTATTTATATACTCCTGCATGAGATAGAGGAGATTCTATTTAGATGCGGTTAGTTGATGCTAATTTAATTGATTTTCGTTGTACCATTGTATAGATTACATTAATATAATCCAAATGAACCATTTAGCCAAGTTTTCTATTCATTTTTTCTATAAATTAAAATAAAGTATGATATTCTAAACGTAATAGTGTTTTCAATAATTACTAATAAGAAAAAAGTAATTTTGAATACCCTATAATCTGTTCTGGGAGCCGAGAGATAATGTAATTCTGCACATTTTATACTCTCTGGTTGCCATAAAAGCAACTATAGTTTACTTATACTATAGTGAACTGGTGTTTGCAAATCCAGCAATTAACATTGGATTTGAGTCATCACTTTTATAAGCACAAAAATGCAAGCTTGTTGACTTTGATGAATCGACTTTAGTGAACACTGTTACCAAAAAAGTACCACCAGATTTTTTCTGTTGTCTTGTATTGTAGGTGTTTCAATAAACTGTGCAATATTTGTGAAATTGATTCATTTTTATTTCATCCATTTTTGTTTTCAATATTGTTGCTTTACTGTTATTAAGTTGCAAAAATTCTTGTGATTCAGTTAGAATGGTTCATCTTATCCTTCCTAGCTATTATCCTGATAATAAAACATAGACAACTCCTTAACACAGTTAATTGGTTTAGTTGGCTCATTTCTATAATAATATTATAGAAAAGAGCCAACTAAACCAATTCACTAAAACTAAACCGATGTCTATAGTGAGGTCCATGTTAAAATGGCAGTGGATAAAGATAGAAGAATAGCGATGCCGATTCTCTCCATTAATTAATTATATTTCTACACTGTCAAAAACTTAATTGGCATCGTTGTGGACCTAGAAAAGGATAGTACGACCAGCTTTGTCGAATGATAGACAAGGATAGCAAAACCGAAGTTGATCAAATACTGTCATTATAACGTGGACCTCACTATAGGTAAAACCATCGATATGTGAAAAACATTAAATAGTAAACATCAATGTTCGATATTAAAACATCGACAAGCCTTCATTTTGAAAAAGCCTTCTCTGATTTGGTTCTCTCCTGGCATTTAATCATGATTAAAATTAAACCGACTTTCGTGCAACCAAGCCAATGACTTTATTATCAGAAGTCGTGAAATTTCAATTTTCCATTCATTGACCACAATTATTCTACTAGGAGAGCAGAAATATAATATATTTAATATATATAATATAATAAAACATAGACAACCCCTTAACACAGTGAATTGGTTTAGTTGGCTCTTTTCTATAATAAAATAGAATTTCTATAATAATAGGAATGAGCCAACTAAACCAATTCACTGTGTTAAGGGGTTGTCTATGTTTTATTATATTATATATATAGGTATTAAATATTTTATATTTCTGCTCTCCTAGTAGAATAATTGTGGTCAATGAATGGAAAATTGAAATTTCACGACTTCTGATAATAAAGTCATTGGCTTGGTTGCACGAAAGTCGGTTTAATTTTAATCATGATTAAATGCCAGGTAAAATATTATTAGTTCAACATTATTATCTTTACAAATTTTGGACAAAAGAATACCGTCTTAATTCGTTTTATATTAAACAAATATTCAAATCTATAAAACAATATTTTAGAATATTGGATTTTCTCTTTTAAATTCGATTAACTATCAATCTTTGTTGCTAAATGTCAAGTCTGATTAACTACAAACAATTATTTATAAACTTTCATTATGGCTGCTGCCAATAAATAATATTTCTTTATTGTTAGCTACTTTTCATAGCTCTGTCCCTTTCTTTTACATGTACATAAAAAAGGACATTGATTTTCACTATCTGAGTCACTCAAAGGATATAATAGTATTCATAGGGTTGACTTGATTATACCAGGTCCTATTCTACAATGAAGCTCCAAAACCTGGTACAATCGAACTACTGGGCTAATCGAGACAGAATGCTTCGATTAACCCAGTAGTTCGATTGTACCAGGTGGTATAAACAAAACCTGATCTAATCGAGACACAGAACCTGGTGTAATCGAACTACTGGGCTAATCAAAGCATTCCGTCTTGATTAGCCCAGTAGTTCGATTATACCAGGTCGTCTAAATGATACCTGATCTAATCGAAACACAGGACCTGGTCTAATCGAGACATGACCATGTCTCAATTGTATAAGCCAGTACCTACAGTAAAACGTCGATAATTTGGACGTCAAAAATCCGGACCGTCAATAATCCGGATTCGTCTCTGGCAAGAAATAAAATTTTCGTACCTTATGCCCTCGGCGCTAAGCTCCTCACTTTAGAGCGGGCGACGGGAGAATGGTGCGAAGCAAGGATAAATTGAGAAATGTTTAATTTATATACCTTATACTCTTAACTACCAATAATTTATTGAATACTGTATATGCCATTTTAACAGCTTTGTTTCTTGAATAGTGCGTGCTGACCATTTTTTCAATTTAATTTCAATAATCCGGATGGGGTCCGGTCCCAAATAATCCAGATTATTGACGTTCTACTGTACAAAGAAAACTATCCAACTTGGAGAAAAAAGTTTCAGTTACAAAATGAAGATTAGATCTTTATCTACAACTTCTTCACTCTTAAAACTTTCCTACCCTAAAAATAAAAAAACTTTCTCGATTAGGATTTGTATTGGTGTCTCATCTCAGAATGTGTTTAAAGCATCGTCTGATAAAGTTCCTTATAAAAACTGAATAAAAGCACCAAATACATGTTTTTTGGATTGTTTGAATCACAAAATATCATTTATAAAGTGAGCCAATTTTCAAAAATGTTCATGAATATTCAGATTTAGAAAAGACATTGACAATAAAGATATACGCTTCAGCCGGGCGGGCTCTATTTTTATGGTAGCGTAGCTACGGACTGTACTTTATAATTATAATATATAACAACTCGTGCTTCTGCCATTACAGTGTATATGACACCTGGTACAATCGAACTAATGGGCTAATCAAAACATTCCGTCTCGTTTAGCCCACATCTCGATTATACCAGGTCCTGTGTCTCGATTAGACCAGGTATCGTTTAGATGACCTGGTATAAGCGAACTACTGGGTAAATCGAGACAGAATGCTTCGATTAACCCAGTAGTTCGATTATACCAGGTCCTGGTCTAATCGGGAAAGTCCGACCTGGGGTAATCGAACACCTGGTCTAATCGAAATACACCCGTCTTCATAATCATCCATAAAAACGTACATTTTGTCAAAATTAAAAACCATGGGCGTTTGAAAACATCGATGTTTACTGTTCAATGTTTTTCACTTATTGATGTTAAGGTGAGAAAACATCAATGTTTGTCTTTCGATATCCATCCCTAGCTGAGATTCAACAATTTTTTGCAAATGAGCCCAAATCTAATTTATTCATTTATTAGACATTGAAAATTCTTAAACAGAGTTGTCTAGATGTCTAAGCATAGGCAACCATCAACACAGTGAATTGGATGCTTGTATATTAACCGCCGTAAAATGACGTCGAAGGAGTCGCCGCAGATCCGCCAGTCCTGAAAGCCACCACTTTCCAAAAAAATGGTCAGTTTTTATGCACGCCACCAAAGTGGAATAGTGAAAGACAAACTGGGTCTATTCCTATTTTACATCTATCATTTTTTAGCAGCACTGAACCTGTATTCCTCTTAGTTTGTAGTAACATTAAAAATGCTGAAAAGTAAAAAGGCCTATTAAAAGTGTTCATTATAGGAGCTATTATCAGTTTCAGTAATATTACTATATTGGGGAATTCCATCATATTCAGGGAATCAAATTTATTAAAACATGTTAAATATCATTTTTTGTCGAATCTCCTTCTAGTATCTAACTATTGAAAACAAAACTAAGATATTTATAGACTAAGTGCTCATATCAGAGAAGATGGTCAATTTGAGTTATCTATTTAATAGGTTAGTTCTAATATTATTAATGATCATTATCCTGGCTCTACTCAACTGAAAAATTCTATTGACCGAACCGTTGACCAGTTACTGGGAATAGATAGTTGAATATGATGAATAAAATGGAATACTATTTATTACTTATACAAAAATGTTAATATTATATTGAAATAAATATTCCTATCTATATAAATTATACTAGCAAGAACCCGTGCTTCGCAAGGATCTATTTTAAAACTTGACAAAATGAAAACTTGACGTAATGAAATTTTGAAGAATTGAGAATAGGCCTATAACCATCCTTGGTTATTTAAGAATCTATAAGCAAAATTTCAATTTAATTAGTCCAGTAGTTCAGACGTGATGATGCGTCAAACATAATTTTCCTATCCCGTACGTGCATGAGCCAGCTCTTTACTTCATATAATTATTCTAGATATAGTTAACGACTGCAAGAGATAGGACTGTGGAACAGAATAGTGGTGAAACTATGATAGCGTCAGAAGTGTCTCAAACACAATAATAGGTACTACATGAACTTTTTGAAAGTGATTTGAAAAAATGTTAAAACAAAAAACTGAATCTTTATCATTCTACCTTCATTCAGAGATGCTTTTGTTTGAGCCGAATGGTAATCTATTTATAAAAAAATGAATGTCTGTTTGTGTGTTTGTTTGTATGTTTGTTTGTTCCCTGTAGACTTGAAAACTACTTGACATAACGGCATACAACTTTGGGAATATGTTGTGGGATGGTTTCTGAACAGAAATTTTAATAGGGGGGCTAATAATAATTTTTTATTAATCCATTTTACAGACATATATGTTTTCGAAATTTTCGGCCGAGCGGCTACTGAAGAACGAAAAGATGATCATGATTCAAGATCATATTGTGATAATATGATTTAGCATCTAAAGTTACCAGCTGTAATAAACATATCACCCTGTGATAAATTATTGTGTACTGGTATTAAAACGGTAGTTTGGAGTTGAAGTGTAGTTGATTGGTACCAGCTGTTGATAATGGTTCCTTAGAAGACCTATACAAATAATTATCACTCCCCTATCATTGAGAAACTGGAAAATGTTGAAAAAATTATCACCTAATGAAAGAGAGTATATATATATATATATATTATATATATATATATATATATATATATATATATATATATATATATATATATATATATATATATATATTTATTGTATAGTATCCATATTGCATTCATTAATTACTGAAGAATGAAATAATAATTTACAATTATTTGAATTTAGCTTAGCTCATATTCATCCTAAAATGGAAAGAATATGGAATTCTGTGTGATTCATCGTACATCGCAGACGATCTACAGCTATGAAAACATTGAATATTTTTCTTTGAAACCATTGAAGCATTTCTTTGAAACCAGCTATGAAAACATTGACTATTTTTCTTTGAAACACTGATATAACCTTTTTTTAATTGAATTCATTGTTACGAATGATAAATTGATAGGAGCTTATAAATATTTTCTAATTCAAATGAAATAACTTCTGAAAAAAATAATGATTGGATAAATACCAATATTGAATTATTGTTGACCAAGAACTCAGTACATCGACAATTCATTCAACTAATTCTGTATTGATGGAATTATAATCATTTTCTCTATTGATAATCAATTTCTTCAACTAATCATCAACTAACTGAAAAAAGTACTTCAATTTCCATGAATTTATTAATAGATCTATATAAATCTAAAGTGTGGGTCATATCTAAATTCACAAAGAGTTCGATTCTTGTTGGCAAGATAGATGTTATTCAATGCAGAAATCATTGTTATTTTACTAAAAGATAGGATAAAATGATTAGTTCTCTTCCAGGGGGAGTTGACAACCAACAAAACTCATTTTTCATTTGAAGAAATAATATCAAAAAGGTGCATAGGACCTTACTTTTTCGTTCAGCTTGCCAAAATACTCCTCATTTCAATATTAAAATTTTCGACTGACTGTACAGTGAGTCAATCATTCTATCAAGGCTTGAATAATTTTGAAATTTTAATTAAATAAAAATGATAGAGAATAATTATCATGTAGATATCAACACCTTTATTTAAAGACATATTAACTGCATGCGTTTTCATATTGCCGATACAGCATTGATGAAACTGTAGACGTTTAAGTTATTTAGCAGTCTTAAAAAACAGTGGGTCTTCAGGAAAACGAAGTTCAAAACTATGGTTCTCCTAAACATATGTTTTTGAGATAATTTCTTTGATGCAGCTGTTTCACATTCACCATTACAAATTATAAGGAGTTTGTGAAAATAAAAATATTTATTGATTACCAAAACAATACTATTATTATATCAATGATAATAATTAATTATTAAAACAATACTTTTATTATATCAATAATAATATTATTAAACATATTTATCAATAATCAGAACAATATTATTGAGGTTGAGTGGAATCAGGTAGAAAGCAATAATAGAACAGATGTTCTTTTATGAATTTCTATCATATTATTTTGTTATTTCCAATGATTACAACATATGTTAGAATATCACATGTCAATAAATAAATATTATCTCATTTCCATAAGGCACTCACCTTACAATGTTCATAACCTTACTTAATAGGATCCTTTTCATCCTTTGAAACCCTTAAAGGCAAAATATCTCAAAATCCGTTCTTAGTGCGCGTCTAGCATGTTTGAAGAATATTTGTGCAAAGTTTCAAGTCTGTAGGACAATTAGTTTGAGCTGTAGTGTGATTTTACATCAAAATTTTCGAAAAATGCCCTCTCCTGGACTCCCCTGTGCTCCTGATCGGAATTTTTCTGCATAGATCTAATGTTTTTTCGTAGCTGAACAAAAAGTTCTTCATGACTTTGCTGTGCAATGAGCGGTTAAAAAGTACAAAATTTTGGGGGGGCCCAGCTCCCTCAGGGGGCAAATTTCTGAAAATCCTTTCTTAGTGGATGTTTTCAGGCTACCATAAACAATCGTGCAAAATCTCAAGTTTTTAGGCTCAGTAGTTTGGGCTGTGGTGTGATTTCAGTCTGTAGGGGCTTAGCCTTTTATAAATTATATTTTACAGCTCTGTAGAAGATGCCACTTTTGATGAGTTGGAAAACGTTGTCAACGTTTGGTCAATAGAATTTTTCGGCCGGGGGTGGTGGATTTTCGCGAGTAAACCAAGCTTGTGTGCGTGAAGCGACAAGCTGGATCGAAAAAAAGACCTTTAGTGAGGTCCACGTTATAATGACAGTGGATAAAGATTCTCTGCATTAATTAATTAGATAGAAGAATAGCGATGCCGATTCTCTGCATTAATTAATTTTATTTCCACACTGTCAAAAACATAATTGGCATGATTGTGGACCTAGAAAAGGATAGTACCACCAGCTTTGTCGAATGATAGACATGGATAGCAAAACCAAAGTTGATCAAATACTGTCATTATAACGTGAACCTCACTATAGTTTGTCGTCGTCCCAGTTTGACGAAATTGTCCAATTTGTCCCTTTTTTGTTTGTGCAGGTTTTCAAGGCTGGTGGTTTTCTGCGACCCCCGTCGAAGCATTTCCAGAAGAACCAACTGGGCAAATGTAGTAAGGCTATAGTGAGGTCCACGGTATTTAGATAAAAATACTTCTTCTTCTATTTACCGTGGTGAGGTCCATGTTATAATGGCAGAGTGTGATTTGCAATGGTGTTGCTATCCTTGTCTATCAGTCGATAAAGCAGATAGCGCTATCTCTTTCACGCTTTGCGATGTTGCTACATCGTTTATCAACAATGTAGAAATTCAAATAATTGACAAAATATTTAATCTCAATCATAAAAAATTATTATCACATCTTTAAAAAAAATATTTTCTTGACAAATAAAATATTTTCAACTATTTCCAACAATAATGAACAGTTAAATTCATCAGATATACCAGTATCAGCTGTTTGGGTGGCTAGGCTGAGATCTGGCAACCCTTTTCTCCTATCTTCCTACACTGCCATTATAACGTGGACCTCACTATAGCTTCACACACATTCATGTTTTACTTTCCTTGCTCTATTACCATAGTATAAGTATTGCTTTCCGAAAAAAATTAAGGTACCCCAATTTCTAAATTTCTATACGTTTCAAGGTCCCCTGAGTCCAAAAAAGTGGTTTTTGTGTATTGGTCTGTATATGTGTGTGTGTGTGTGTATGAGTGTATGTGCATCTGTGTACAGGATATCTCATCTCCCAATTAACGGATTGACTTGAAATTTGGAACGTAATGTCCTTACAATATAAGGATCCGACACGAACAATTTCGATCAAATGCGATTAAAGATGGCGGCTGAAATGGCGAAAATGTTGTCAAAAACAGGGTTCTTTGCGTTTTCTCGAAAACGGCTCCAACGATTTTGATTAAAGTTATACCTAAAATAGTCATCGATAAGCTCTATCAACTGCCACAAGTCCCATGTCAGTAAAAATTTCAGGAGCTCCGCCCCATCTATGCAAAGTTTAATTTTAGATTCTCAATTATCAGGCTTCAGATACAATTTAAACAAAAAATTTCGAGTGGAAAACATTGAGCATGAGAATCTCTACAATTAATGTTAAGTAACATTTTCACCTAAAATTAAAAATAAGCTCGAAATTCGAGAAAATGTGATTAACCAATTGCAAACTGTTGATTCTATAAAATGATTCACTAAGAAGAGATAGCAGACCTCATGTATCTCCAGCGTTATTGCCCTGTCACCAGCTGGCTCAAATCTTTGAATAGTAGACTTCATATGCGCGGGAACACTAGCGTCAGGTGATCAATTTTCATAACGGCAGGGAAAGTTGTGTGAGTGCGCCACACCAGATTTTTTCATTTGGTTCGGTTCGTTGCCAAAAACGAATGAGGCTTTCATACGTAATTCGTATGGTTCTAAT